>NC_039366.1:112377751-112677751 GCF_003573695.1 Papaver somniferum | reverse complement strand
CCCCCTTCTCTCTTCGTTCTTCTCTCCCTCACCTCCTCTGCAACCACCATTCCCACCACCTTCTCCTGCTGCCTCCACCAACTCGAGCAGAGCTTGAGAAATCAAATCATCACCACCCTATACCACCAACCCATCACTACCCTATCTCTCTCTAACGTCTACCAATTCCTTTCACTGATTTCCCCTACTGCTAGGGTTTTGAAAATTGGGAACGAGAATTGATGGACGTGGCAGAGAAAAATAGCTGAGGACGGAGAAAAGACAGCAAGCAGAGGAACAACGACGACATGGGTGTGATTTAATTAATCGAATTAGGTGAGTGGAACCCTAATTTTGTCACTGTTGAATTTGGGAATTTGGGGGAAAACATTGTAAACCCTAATTTTGAATTCTGGGTATAAATAGAAGGTGTGGGTATGTGTTGTGGTTATGCCTGGGCTAGCCAGTGCTTCACCCAAGAGGACTGGAATAGCCAGTGCCTCAAGGGTTAGTTCTTAGTTTAAATTGTTTTGTAAATTTCAATTGTATTTGTTCACCATGTCTAGTATGTTCTAATTTACTTGCTAGGGATTAGATGAAACTCTTGATTGCATGGTAGGATAGTTAGTATACATGTTATTATTCTTGTGATGTTTAAACTGAAGTAGGACTGATAATTATCCATTTGAGCTAATTCACCTGTGATCAGCTGTGCTGTAAGAAGACAGCTGATGCTAGGGGTGAAGTTGTGACTGTGGTTAAGAAATCAGTCCATTTGAAGGACTGTAATGTATTGTCTTGGAATGATTTAACTTCCTTAGGATTGATGAATTGCTACTTGGGTTAACTCACTTGTGATCAGTTGTGCTGTAAGAAGACAGTTGATGCTAGGAGTGTAGCTAGTCAATAGTTAAGAATTCAATCCACTATAGAGATTGCCTTAGAATTGATAGTTAACTGGTTGAGCGAACAAACCTGTGATCAGCTGTGCTGTAAGAAGACAGTTGATGCTAGGGGTAAGTTAGCAAGGTTAGTTAGTAAATCACTCATTGTAGTCTTCCCTGAAAGAACAAGACATAGCTTGCATAAGAACTTCCTTAGTTTAGGATCAAGATGTGGAATCAAATGCCTTAGTATCCTCCTAGTCTACCATCTGTAGCTGTAATCATCTTCACTGCCTTTGGCTCACTGCCTTTGTTTCTTTATCACTGCTGGAGGAATACTCTAATGGTAGGAAGCTGCGTAATCTGGAAAGAACGATGTGATTGCGTATTCCAGGACAAATCTCTAAACCCTATATCCACTGTTGCTAGAATAAATTATCATTTGAACAATTTTTTTTTATCTATGCATCCTGCTAGAGTGGAAACATATGTTGCTCTTCCTCTGATACAAGAAGAGCTGAATGGTCCTAAAGTTAATGTGGATGCCTCCTTTAACCACTTAACTATTGAAGTTGGCACTGGAATGGTGATCTTTTCTATTGCAGGTAACTGTGAAGGAGTCAAGGGATCCTATGCTACTGGAGTAATAGAAGCTGAGGCTGGTGAATGTATGGCAGTTCTTGAAGCGGTTGAATGGATTAAAAGCTTAAAGATAGACAACTTTCACCTAATGGCGGATGCAGAAGTAGTAGTGAAATCTATCACCACTGACTGTGTTAATGTCAGATGGGAAAACAATAAGCTTCTGCAAGACATCCAAAATTTGTTATCAGTTTTTGATTCTTTTAAAATTTCTCATGTTAAAAGAGATGGTAATCACTTAGCAGATACCATCTCCAGGAAAGTTAGAGTTGATAAACTTGTGTTAGAGGAGACATCCAAAATTTGTTATCACAAGGAAAGCAGTTATATTGCACTCCCACTTTAAAGAGTTCCAGATCCCAAACCTGTGAAATTTGAAGTTTTCAACATACCAATAGGTAAAAAGATCACGAAAAAAAAGAGAAAACCTAATAAATGGGATTGCAGCCATTTTAAAGTTATAGCATTCCTCAGGATGGACATGTTGCATATGATGCGTGAAGGATGGTGAATACAAGGGAACATCCTTCACGCATGGCGAATACAAATGCAGATGCAACAAAATAATGAGACAGGCAACAATATGCCACGTGTGCCTAGAATGAATGTCAACTCTTGTAGCCAATTTCGGAAGTCAAACTTCAGGAAACTCAAACTAGTGTTGAGACAAGCAGCGATGTTATGTGAAGGGATGAATACATAGATCCAAATGCAACGAAAAGTGTATGTTTAGAAACAATGATTCAAAGAACCCTGGTGGTGTCGGAACTGCCAAAATCAATGATTTAGACAAATTTGCTGACAGAAAAGTGGACAGTATTGTTTAAAGCCTGAAATAACATAAACATTTCTAAGTTCTAACTAAGTTCTCTTTGTTTTCAAATAATCAGGTGTATGATGCAGCATTAATTGAACAATTGCATACCAATTTCATTTAATATTTGCCATGTTAGATCTTTATCCATATGGATTGCTAAGTCTTGTGCTTAATATACTGCAAAACTTCTGGGCAGTAAAGAATAGATTTTGAGTAATTAATACAAGTACTAGAGAATCGGAATAATTCAGAGGCTTCTTGTCTGCCACCAATCAACCATAAGTCAGGCTTGATTGTAACTTTACAGATTTATATGCATTCTACATCTTTCTAGGTTATGCGGAAAATGCAGCAGCCACACCAGCAAGATTCTTGGGTCATTTAAGGGTCGATTAACACGACTAATGTATAACAGACATACTTGAGATGAATAATCACCAAAGATTTTTTTAGGTTCAAGATCCACACATTCGCATGAGATGAATCAGAAAACAGGGTCACACAGATCATATGTATGTGTATATGCTTCATAGCTGACTGCATTGGAGTGCCAAATAGACTCGTATAAAGATAACATGATAACATCTAGACAAACAATAGAATGTATAAATCTTACGAACCTCCAAATTTTTGCACCGCAACTGCTTTGGAGATATGAGAAGGCCTTCCACATTGTGATCCCTGCAGTCATCCACATAATTATGACAAATAAGGATAGAGAATTTTGAAAAGAAAAGAAAAGACTGAAATAACCAACACGAAAAATTGCATAAGTTACCCTCTGTTATTTCGCAGAGCAGCTAGATAAACAATTATGCAACAATGTTTTCTCTGCATCATAGGTCGCGGTTGTATACGAATTGAAGTTTGAAAATAAACCTAAAATAACAAGTATTCAGCTGGAAAATCAGAAATTTGTTGAAAAACAAAACTATGAACGATTCCATTTCATTTGAAAGATTGATCATGGTTTTGTTTACCTGATTATTGTTATGATGCTGATTCTTTGCTTTCTGCAAGAGACGAATAGCAAACATGGTGTCATCGATAAATGAAGATTTTATTTCATTTTCTTTTGTATTTGTCGAAACGAGAGTTTAGAAGTCTAGAGATCTGTGTGATGAAATTGACGTCGATTAGACTGTGTTGTACAGAATATAAAGTGTAACGCGATGTATGGTACATATGCAAAGACAAGAATAAAATGTCTTTTGGGGCACATTTGATTTTTGTGTTCCTCGGGGGAATTCGAATTCTTCGAGCTTGAAAAAAGTTAACTATGAGCAAGAAGCAGAACTTGATGTAATGAAGAAAACAAATGACAATCTAAACAAGAGGCCTGCAAAATTCCATTCATGATCATCCTGGAAGAGCCAACACTGTTTGCATAACTAACTATGTAAAAGAAATCTAGATACCTCCATCCGTCTTCATAAGCTGGGCGACATGATAAAAGAAACTAACTACTCCCTCTGTTCCTTTTTAATAGGCTGGTTTTGTTTTTAGAGAAAATTAAGGATATTAAGAGAACTAATCATTGAAAGTGGTCCTCATAACACTTGTCAACAAAAGAAGTGAAGTGAAATGGTCCCCATGACACTTGCCAGCAAAAAGAAGTATAGTGAAATGGTCCACATGACACTTGTCATTAAAAGAAGTTAAGAGAAAAGTGGTCCCAGAAAATTAAAGTAATATTTGACTTTCCCAATTAAGAAACCAGCTTATTTTTTTGAAACATTTATTTTAGAAAACCAGCTTATTAATAAGGAACGGAGGGAGTACATAAAATCGCGGTTGTTCCTTTTAACTGTTTAAATAGAGAAACATGAATCTTTGGAATTCAAAAAAATATCCACTGATATTGGACAAATTAGTACGTTGGAGGAAGCAGTTGACTGAACTCCTGGGAAGTAGATTTCACTTCTCCAGTGATCAAGGGATAGAGTCTTTTTTTTTAAATCTTTCAATTGGTGCCATTGTATCTAGTTTTCACTCTGGTGCTCCTGTTTGGTGTTTGTTTTTGTGTATCAAAATCTTGCAGTTCTAGTTGTAAGCAGGCATTACCGCTAAACTTAGTGACTTACCCACTCTCCTATCAACTTCAAAGTAACAAGTCTTGGTGATACATGACTTCCCTCTTGGTATCCGTAATATCTTGCTTTGATTCTCCGGGATAGAGCCTCTTGCCAAAATATTTCCCTGTTGGGAGAAAGACCCAAACCTCTAGACGTACGTCTTTGACGACGACAAAAAAAACATGTTGAAATATCACAAACATAACCATCCACAAACATGGGTTCTGAAAATTTTCACAATCTGAACACTAGATCATAAAACCAATTGAACTGGAAGCACATATAAAAAATAACAAATTGAGCACAAGTTCAAAAGAACTCTCCCCCATTTAATGTCATTCCCGAAAGAACAACAAGAGCGACCTTAATTTCGAAAGAAAAGAAGGATTTTTTATTGGATACCAAAAACCATGAGAATGATTTTCTATATACAAAACTCAACCAAATTAATCACAAGAAAACCCATGATTAATTCAATTGGAATACACAACTAAATCAAATCACAAAAGTGATCAATTTAATTGAAAGTGCTCAACATAAGTAAACTTACGGAGCTACGACTAAGGTAATCATACGGAGATGACTAACTTAATCGTTCACATACTCAACATAAGGAAAAACCTTACGGAATATACGACCACATCAACCAATAGAACATGATTTGTATAGCCGTTCATATACTCAACCCAAGGACTTGTGTAATATATGAAAACTCAACTAGACTAATTACAAGAGAACTTATATTAATCTAATTGAAAAACAAACAACCAAACTAATCACAAAAGTAATCAATTTAATTGTCAAAAGATTTTGCTCGTCAAAAGAAGAATTTCGGAGCAAATAACTAAATAACCAACCAATATGATTAATTTAGTTCATAATGCTCAACATATAGCATCTTATGGAACAACCAACAAGCCAATAAGAAAAAATCGACTTAGTTGTATCGTGCTCAACATAAGACACACAATGGAGCCTTCACGTTAAAACATAATAAAATGGATCAATGAAGATCAATACCGTGGATAACATACAAGGATCTATTCTATTTTCCATCATAACGATATAATAGACTTTATCCTTGTCAAACAAAAGATTTTATCCTATTTTCCATCAAATACATGACTGCATATGGATAAATTTTGTAATTGTCAAAAGTCCATTCGTCCTTTCATCAATACGAATACTAATTCATGAACGACTTTACTTTTGACCGCAATATGGGACCTTCAAGTTCACGGACGCAAACAATACATATCCCATAAAAATATTCAATATATCAAACCATTAAAATACTGCAATAACATCATCCTCCAAATATTTTTAGAATTTAATATCAATAAACCTAAAAAATAACATAAGAAGATGAAAACAAAAATAACTATGTGTAGTCACAATCATCCCTATTCAAAGCACTAGTTATTCTTCCAACTAATCAAAAAAGAAGACATACTAGGAAACTAAAACTTAGTTTTCCTTGATGATTTCATACTTCTGAAACGGTCCATTAAAGTAGGAGTCACTGATATCCTTGACCCTGTTGACCGTAGAGACACCATGTTCAAAAGTTAGAACGTTGACTTTTTGATCAATAGTGCGAGCATAGTGGCGAGCCTTTGCACAGTCAAGGATAACTTTCTTCTGATTTCTGTTCAAGATATTCTGAGTATCAAGGATTTTCGCCTGTCCATCAATAAGCTGGTTTATCTACAATTGAAGGTTAGCCAGTTCTTTCTTAACTTCATTCTGAACACGAATTAGATCCTTGACAGATTCACCAATCTAAGTGTTATACTCTTTTCTTTCAAGCATCTTCTTCCGTATAAACTCTTGACCAGAATCACATCCTTTGAGATCATCCTCAACCATAGGGTTAATTTCTTCTTTGGGAACAGTTTCCATCGAGCTCCTTTCTGAAGAAAAAAGAAACATATATGAGATTTATATTTGTTTGTGAAAACCCTGGATAGAAACCCTAGATTTCCTTGAGGAGATACGGACGTTCGTGGGCCGACCAAAAATGGCCCTAAAAAGAGATACTGTGCAGCTTCCAAAACGTCCACCATCCCAAAAGATCAAAGTAACAAAAGGAAACTCAGACTAGAGAAGAGCATTACAACAAGGGATATACAACCTAGAGAAAATATAGCACAATACTTGAGCATCTCTCAAATCCTCATCCTTGTATCTCTCAAGTTAGACACAAGGATAGAACATTCTACTGCTATGTAGCAGAGGGAGACATAGTCTCACCATAAGTTCTGAGAGAGTAGCTGTAATTTCCTCTAGGATATCTTTTCTCAGCACTTCTTTTCCTTTCACTGCAGCTTTCAGGATAAAGAATGTGTCTTGCAGTTCTTCTGGGAATCACAGGAGAGAAACCTTTCTGATAACAAAATCTAGGACCTCTAGAAATAGTCTTTAGGGGATTTTCCACAATTCTTCTCCACACACTAGACTTAGATTTATCAGATTCGTTCTTATAAGCACAGGACATACCTTCACGAGAGTTTACAAATGTCCTGTAATGATTTCTAGGAGAGAGATCGCCTTTATAAGATGCCTGGTTTCCTGTGAAAGGGACCTTCACTGTAGTAGTCGTCCGAATATTTACTCCATTGACAGTAGAAAGAAGCAACTTGTGAAGTTCATAAACACGTTTCTTTCTAGCAAAACAATGGATAGCATAGTGATTACCTTTTCCACAGAAGGTACAGGTTCGTGGAGGTGAAGAAACAACAGGCACTTGTTTAAACTTCATAGCCACCGGAGAAGATTGTAAGTTATGAAAACTTTTCTTGACACAATATTCATCTGGAGAAACTTTCATTCTGCACGGTAACTCATGAGAATTAGTTTGTGCAGAAGAATATTTCTTTAAAACAAACTTTTCCTTTTCCAAGGATTTGCACTGTCCATGGGCTAAGACAAGCGATACTTCAAGTTTATCCTTCTCAACACGAAGTCGGTCCAGATCGGATGAATGTGTCTTGATCAAACAACTTTCTCTAATTGAGCCTTCTTTGACCAGCTCTTCAAGATCACAAATCTTTTCACGTTGTATATTGTTTTCTTGAAGAAGTTTCTCAGTTTCCTTAGAGAATGACCCTATAATGTTGTAGAGTACTTGTTCACGATCAATAGACTTTTCAAATTCATCCATGAGCTGTACATGATCCTTGAGATCAACAAACTTTGTAGAATTTTTTGAAATTCTGGTGAGCTCCATTTCAGCTTTTGCCATTATGTCAAAAGTCTCATTGGAGGAAGAATGATCGACATAAGATGAGACATTCTTCTTACCTCAGGATTCGGAAGAATCATCTAAGGAGTGACCCTTTGAGGTATTTCCGAGACGCTTGACAAAGTTGACAGCTTTAGGAGGCATTTTGGTATGTGTATGATATTTTGTCCACAGAGTCAGATCGCTACAAACACAGACTGATGAGGTCTTAGCGTGTTTGCCTGCTCTGATACCAATTGAAAAAGCGGGGGTCTAACAACACCACCCAATATTTCGCTTAGCAATCTGTATGGACAAACTCCAATATACTTTTTATGAGAATCAACTAGAAAGTCAGACTCAATCAATAAAAAGATATATCAAAGAGCTTATATCTCAATCTCTCGATTTGATCTTTACTCAAGCAAATAGAAATCTGCGCATATGTTGATAAAAGAAGGAATGAACTTTTGACAAATACAAAAGTTAAGCCTATTATGTCAATTATTGATGGAATATAGGTTAAAAAATTTTGTTTACAAGGATTATGTCTATTGTATGTCATTGTGCAAATGGTGATGAAAAATAGAATGAATCCTTGCTTATTCCATGGTATTAGGTCGACCACCGATCCACAATTTTTGGTGTATATACTGTGTTGTTCCATAAGGTGTCTTATGTTGATCACAATCGACTGAGTTATTCTTAGCTTAGTTGTTGCTCCGTGAGGTACTTTATGTCGAGCATGTTAAACTAAATTAATCATCCTCCTTTGGTTATTTAGTTGTTGCTCCGTACGTTCTCTTATGTCGAGCATGACCAATTAAATTGATTACGTTTTTGTGGTTAATTTGGTTGTGTATTCCAATTAGATTAATTATGGGTTCTCTTGTGATTAATCTAATTGTATATTTTTTTGAGTCTCCATAAATTCGCTTATGTTGAGCATTTACGATTAAATTAGTCATGGGTCTCTTGTGGTTAATTTAATTGAGTATTTTGAATTCAAATTCATACTTGTATGTAATTTGTTATGTCCAAAGAAATCCTTCTTTTCTTTTGAAATTAAGGTCGCTCTTGTTGTTCTTTCGGGAATGACATATTATGGGGGAGAGTTCTTAATTGAACTTTTGCTTAATTACCAAATCTTTGTGGGGAGTGCGGCTGTGGAATATTATAGGGGTAATCTTATATCTTTATAAACTCCTTGATGAATGCATTTAGCTTCGGCTATATGATTGCATCTAAATAAGTTGATATATGCTTTCTTTTGGTCATGAAATGTCTCTTTTGGAAATTTCATTAGGATCCCGTTTTCGTACCTTTGCCAATTTTATTGACAAAAAGGGGGAGAATTAATATGTAGTTCACACTACAAATACATATGGTTTTCGGATCATTATGTAAGGGGGAGTGGTTTCCATGTGAGATGGAGTATTGACTAAGTGGGAGTGATACATATCATCATAGTATTGTTGTCGAAGTTGTGATACAATTGAACTTTGATACTATATGGAAAAGCGAGGGTACCCAAATATACCTCAAGCAAAAACTTTTCCTACCTATAAGTCCTTTCTCCGAAAGTGATTGTCTATGGACCGAGTTGAGACAATACAACTAATCGGTTCACACTTTGTGTGATCGTCTATGGATACGAGACCGAGACAATACAACAAAGAAGTATGTTTACTTGATGCAAAGGTTTGGACTTAACCAAACACAATAGGATTGCTTATCAAGTAAATAGGAATTAACGTTTATGCGATTTACTTTAATTATAATAAAATAATTATAATGCGGAAATATAAAGTAAATGACATAACAAGATTTTGTTAACGCGGAAACCGCAAATGCAGAAAAACCCCGGGACCTTGTCCAGAATTGAATACTCTTAGGATTAAGCCGCTACACAAAATTACACCAACTTCGTATAGTTGAGACCAAGCAACTAAACCTATAGTTCACTTAGTTCCGTTTGTATTCCCACGCCTCCAACTTATAAATAAGTCACGTACTTGGAACAATTCCTTTGGTTCGTATTCCAAACAGTAAAGGAACAACAAATATGTTTGGTATTAACTCTATTCAACCAGGTGATATGAGTCGTACAAAGACTCTTCCGTTTATCTTAACATAAACTCCTTCGCCAGGTCCTTAGATCTATCTTATGTTCAATTACCGAGGTAATCGTTTAAGATTAAGCCAACAACACTCTTAATCCAAAGAATTGTGTTGATGTCGATCTACTCAATTAATCAATCCAATCTACCACAAGGATATTGGGATCCTCTTTTACCAAAACAAGTATTGTGCACACCAAAGATTATAAAACCCAAGTCAGATCTTCAATATCTTCTTTGTCTTCAAATCTTCATAAATCTTCAATAAAAATCTGCACACAATCACTTGAATCTCTTGTGTTGGAACATCGCTGGGTCAACCTCGCATGCGTTGCTATCTCAAGCATGTTTGTCAATGATAGTGATCAAAACTATGAGTCTTGATTTCTATCCTACATAGCTAAGTCTCGGACTAGGATAGGAAAAGTGTAGTTAAGCTCAAGGACTTCATGGCGATTCATCATACAATGACGAAGATCTATACAAGAAACTGTGGAAATTCATCAACAAAAAGGTATGTGGAGACTTGAACTTATCTATCACTCAAAAGTCTATCTATTCTATCTCCTACTTCTTATGAGACAAAAGGCGTATGGTATATAGACTAGATCATACACACTTGACATTTCGAGCTGAGCATTCATTGCTTATCTTTTATCTCGAAATCTTGTGTTGGTATAGCGTTTCGCTTTGATCAAGTTTATCTTCACCTAGTGACGAAAGTCATGAAAGTTTCAATCACTTTGAGAATTGCTATGACGTGAATCGGTCTGTGAATAACGGCTACATAGCGTCCTCTGAGAATGTATCAATGATTGAAATGAGATTTTAGATTACATAACCATATATTCCTTGAACCGAAGTTTTCGAACTTTGTTGATCAAGAAAAATCGGGAGGATTGTGGAATTGGCTTGCCAAGTCCGCGAACCCAGTCCGCAGACTCAGTCCGCGAACTTTGGGAAGTTCTCGACCGAGAATTTCTGCTGGATTTTCCAAAACTCGTTTGTGTGCTTAGTCCGCGAACCCAGTGCGCGAACTGGCGGAAGTTCTCGAACCGAGAATTTCTGCTGAGTTTGGAAAACTCAACCGATTAACTTAAGTCCGCGAACTTGTTTTTGAACTTAAGAGGTTATGATCTAAAGATGTGCTCTGAACAAGAAACATTAAATACTAAGGAATGCTTTGTGCAAACCGTGGCTATAATGTTCATGAGCCGATTCAATCGAATCGAATCATCTTTGTTTCAATTGTGTCTTGTGTAGTTACATAAGATCTCATAGCAATTGAAAAACTCTCTAACTAGTTCATTTGAGTCAATTGAACTAGTTATGGTGAAGAAGAACAAAGTTAATATGAAATGCTCATATGGTTGACCTTTTTGGTTACCATGTTGAACCAACATGAACGTACACGTTTGGGCATGCTTTTCACGAACCCAGTAAACGTTTACCCAAGTGTGTGTGACATGCTAAGTTTTCGATCTAACGGTTGAGAAATATTAGCTTGAATCTAAATCAGGTTTTCATCTAACGGTGAATAAGGATTGCTTTGTAACTAAAGCAAAACCCTGATTTGAAGGCTATATAAAGGACACATCTAGCATTAAGCAAACCCAATCCCCACACGTATGTGTTCTACTAGTGCGCTCGCTAGAGTCGATCTCCATTAACCTTTGATTTTCTTCTCTAAAATCAGGTTAACGACTTAAAGACTTCATTGAGATTGTGAAGCCAGACCGATACTACTTTATCGTAGTTGTGTGATCTGATCTTGCGTCTTCTATCGTACGAGTACAATCGATTGATTGGCTTGAGTTCTTGAGAGTTCTCCAATAGGCAAGATAAAGAAGTCACAAACATCTTCGTCTCACTGTTTGTGATTCCTCGACAATCCGCTTGTGTAGTCAGGAAGGATTGTAGAGATGTGATTGATTAATCTAGGTTATTCTTCGGGAATATAAGACCGGATTATCAATTGGTTCCTGTTCACCTTGATTTTATATCTTAAGACGGAACAAAACCTAGGGTCTATCTGTGGGAGACAGATTTATCCTTTGATAGACTTTTCTGTGTGAGACAGATTTGTCTATTATCAAGTCTGTGATTTTGGGTTACAACAACTCTTGGTTGTGGGTGAGATCAGCTAAGGGAATCAAGTGCGCAGTATCCTGCTGAGATCATAGGCGTAGGAGTACAATTGTACCTTGTATCAGTGGGAGATTGATAGGGGTTCAACTATAGTCCAGTTCGAAGTTAGCTTGGAGTAGGCTAGTGTCTGTAGCGGCTTAATACAGTGTGTATTCAATCTGGACTAGGTCCTCGGGTTTTTCTGCATTTGCGGTTTCCTCGTTAACAAAATTTCTTGTGTCTGTGTTATTTCTTTTCCGCATTATATTTTATATAATTGAAATAATACAGGTTGTGCGTTCGTGATCATCAATTGGAAATCCAACCTTTGGTTGTTGATTGATATTGATTGATCCTTGGACATTGGTCTTTGGTACCGTCCAAGTTATCTCTCTTTGATAAAGACTCGCAGGTTTCTATTTGCTTGAGTAAAGATCAAATTGAGAGATTGAGATAATAACTCCTTGAGATACTTTTTGTCTAGATTGAGTCTGACTGTCTAGTTGATTATCTAGCAAAGTAGTTCGGAGTTAGTCCATACAGATTGCTAAGCGAAATATTGGGTGGTGTTGTTAGACCCCCACCTTTTCATCTTGTGATCAATCACGCACACAACGGAGTCTGTTAACAATGGATTATCACAAGATCGTCTTTAGAACTAACAACAGTCTAAAGATCCCTGTCGAAACTCTGAACTAGTTTGAGTGAATCTTATATCAGAAGAGAAGATTCTCAAGAATAAAAAAACTAGGTGCAATCAGATTTCAACCACCGTTAGTCAATCAAATCAATCGAAAATAAAAGATAAACCGCAATTATTTAGTTTCCCACCAACGGTACACGCTAGAGCTTTTCAATCCCAAGGAAGACTTTAAACTGAGCGGCCGTTAGACATTTCGCCTAATTAGGTTACTCTCCTCTCCGAATAGGCGGCTACACCAATAACAAAAACAAAAGAGGAAGTCTGTTTTTATGAAGGATTAGTTTGCTAGAAAGGCAAACTTCAAGTATTTATAGATGTAGTTGCAGGAAATCCTACACTACACCCCTCATAAGATTTCATTAACATTCAACTCATTTTTGAATTAACAATCTTAATTTTATTGATGAATCTTTGAACAATCTTACAAGAAAAGATAAAGGGATTAAGAACAACAACCACTCTTGATTTTCTCTCTCCTAATTGTTTTTTATTTCTCTCTCCAAAAAGATCTCTCTCCTTTTCCTTTACAACTGAATGGCTATTTATAGGGAATTACATAGTGGATGACAGCTAATCTTTCATTTATTTTCGGATATGGCTTGCGACATTCTCGTAACTTTACAAATATTAATCTCGCACACTTCCTAATTTTCGCAAGTCCATCATATTTTTCTCATGATTTAGCTGATGTCGTTTCTGAAATTGCTTTGCGACATTGTTGTGTTATGTTGTTAATAATTTCGCTGAAGTGTTGCAGCTGCGAGATTCTGATCCTACATCTTTTATCCAAAAATAAAGGACAGATTAGCTGTCATCCACTATGTAATTCCCTATAAATAGCCATTTAGTTGTAAAGGAAAAGGAGAGAGATCTTTTTGGAGAGAGGAATAAAAAACAATTGGGAGAGAGAAAATCAAGAATGGTTGTTGTTCTTAATTCCTTTATCTTTTCTTGTAAGATTGTTCAAAGATTCATCAATAAAATTAAGATTGTTAATCTAAAAATGAGTTGAATGTTAATGAAATCTTGTGAGGGGTGTAGTGCAGGATTTCCTGCAACTACATAATGGCGCTAGAAACAGGGATTGAAGATTGAAGATTGTTCTAGAAAAAGTTGAAAATTAATATTGTGATTTATTAGAATTTAAAGTAATTGGTGAAAAAACTTACATAATCTCTTACAATTTGTTAGTATTGAAAGAATGGCTAGAAGTAGAAATGTATCGGAACAACCGACAACTGCTAGAAGAAGAAGTAAAAGAGTTGCTGGAAGGGAGAGAAGTGAAATGGGAGAATCTACTAGAAGGAGAAATAATGGAGAAAATCAAGTTCAACCGCCAGTTCAGCAAACACTGGTACAAAATGGAACAATAGATTATGATAGAGTGAGTGTACACACTTGGCGATCAAATTCAGCAGAAGAAGTAGAAGAAGAGAAGCAAACCAGGAACCATAGACAGGTAGAGAGAAATGAAGAAGCAAATGAAGGAATAATTCATGGAGATGAGGAAATTGGAGCGTTAGAAACGTTGGGACGAAGAATACATGAAGAAAGAAGAGCTGAGGCAGAAGAACGTGCAAATCTAACAAGGCAAAATCACGAATTGAGGATGGAAAATATGAGACTACAGAGTAGAAGATCGAGAAGTACTACAAGATCATATTCAAGATCGACTAGGAGAGAGATGAGGCGAAACTCACCCACAGTTAATGCTGGAAATAATATTCGAGAAGAAATACCAAATCCTAATGAAGAACATCGCGAAGATAGAGAAATGACTGATGATCGTTACATTCCACAAAATGAAACTTTTGATGATAGGAAAATGATAGAAATCAAGAGAATGGACAACGTCAGGGACGAAATAATCAAGAGGGCGAAGGGAATCAAGAGGAAGGAAGGAGAATTTTACATGAAAGAGAAGCTCAAAGAAATCAACAAACAATTGAAGAAGAAATTGAAAGAAACTATGCTGAACAAGCACGTTTAACTCGCGAACGTGAAAGATTGAGAGCGGAAATGGAAGAACAAGAGCTGCAGGAGGCGATTCGCCGGAATAATCACGACAATCGAGAAAGAAGGCGTACACAAAATCGGAATAACGGTAATCTCAATGAAGAGTATGATAGAGTACAGAGGAGGGATGAAAGACAACAAATGGAATTGATAAGAAATGAACAAAATCATGGAGGGGAAAATGAGAGACATTATCATATGCGAATTCAAGATAGAGATGAGGAAGAGAATCACGGGAGAAGACGAGATGAGGATGATGAAGAAGAAATGCAAAATTTCGCGAGAGAAGAAAGACATGAATGCAGAAGAAAGGAGGAAAAATTAAAAAGACCAATGGATCAAAATTTAGGTGTAAATGAACAAATCTTAAAGAATTGGAAGAAAGGAGAGGAATGCCAAATAATAGAGGGGAAATAGGCATAAGACAATTAGACGAAGCTATAGAAGAAGCTGCGAAAACTCCATTTACAAGAGAAGTACAACTAGGAGGAATACCCCCGAAATGCAATTTGCCTGCGTTAACCAACATCTTTGATGGAACAACTTGTGCAATTCAACACAGCAAAGCCTATGTGAGATGCATGTTACAGTGGGAAAATCATGATGTCGTATTGTGCAAGTATTTTGCATCCAGTCTAACAGGAGAGGCGTTAAAATGGTTCGAAGGTCTACCAAAAAAATACAATAACATCTTTCAATCATTTGCAGACCACATTCTTGGGGGCATATATAAGTAACAATTCTTCGCGACCTGGTATTGAAGATGTGTTTGGATTAAAACAAAGGATTGGCGAAAGTTTGAAGCATCTAACCAAAAGGTGGAGGACTATGTGTAGTGAGATGGCTGGACGTGTGGATGAGAGATATCTTATCTTGTCATTTATCAATGTTATGTTCGCAACCAATCTATTGTATGTCCAAATTTTCAGAGTCAAGAACACAATCACAATGACCGAACTGCGAGAACTTCAGGAATAGTATATTTCTCTAGAGGAAAGGAAAAATGAGATGGAATCATACCCAGTTGCGAATACCAGTTCACAAGTAGCGAATGCAAGCTTATTACCCAAACTAATAAACACAGTGGCGAGCACTTCGCAAGGACAACAAGAAAAGGTGACGGGCAACAATCAACAGAAACTGGTGGCTATGGGAAGCCGAGATCAAGAGGAGTATGAAAGAGAAAGAAATTTCTACAATCGTGGTGGAAATAACAAGATTCAAAGACTTGATCAGCCGCAAGAAACTTATGGAGGTCAGAGGCAAAACTATCATAGAGGACAGGGAAGCCACAAGATAGTGTGGGAGGAGATCAAGATGCCACCTCTAAATGCAAGCGTGTAGAAAATATGAGAAGTTATAATTTTGATGGAGAATATACCAACACCATGGAACATGGGAACTGAACCACCTCCAAGCAACAGAAGTCATGAGTTCTGTTCTTATCATCATTTCCATGGGCATACTACAAATGATTCCAGAAATATAAAGAGAATTATTCTGAGAATGATAGATAAAGAAAAGCTAAACCACTTTATGGAAGGGCATCCACAATCTCAACCATTGTCGCCACCACCACTAGAGCATCACAGAGTAAACACGGTAAAAGAAAAGGAAAGATTCTTCGTATAAGTTGGTGCAAAAGCAAAGAATCTATTCTGTCACTCTATCGTACATTCATACAAGACAATTGAAGATTTTCATGATAATGTTTTGAGTAGAGTGTTCGCAAGAGACAATGATGGAAGAGAAATTATGAATATTGCGAAAATATCGCCGCTAGAGGAATGGCAGAAACAAACTACTTCTTTTACCGCAGAAGAAGTCCCTGAAGGTGGAGAAGTACATGACAATCCATTAGTGTAAAATTAGAAATTAATCCAAAACCTAAAGAAGATGAAGATGATGAAGCTGAAGATTCATGGGAAATTAATAGAATTCTGATCAATACTGGAAGCTCTGTGAATATCTTATTCTATCATACTTATAAAACCATGGGAGGGAGAGATCATGATCTTATACCATCAACATATAAGATATATGGTTTTAATGGTACTTCCAACAAGCCTAAAGGGGAAGTTACTATGCGAATCCCATTGAAGGGGATATCTTCTGAAATCCTGTTCTGTGTCGTTGACATAGAATCACCCTACAATGCATTGATTGGACGGCCTTGGCTACATGGGATTCTAGGTGTAGCTTCAAATTTCCACCAGTGCATCAAGTTCCCTCACCCCAGTGGTGTAGGAATCATAAAGGGAGATTGGGTTGAAGGAAAGAAATGTTACGAAACTGAGGTGGAATCCTGCGAAGGAAGAGCAACCAAGAAGGAAAGTTGGCGACACAAAATCAGAGAGACACAAATAAGTGAGAGGTTGATGGTGGATTCCATCGAACAAAAAGAAGAAGAAATGTTGTGAGGCTGATGCTAGTTCATAGTAAGAAATTGTGAACAGTTTACTATCAATGAAGCAATAACAGAGAATAACAAAGAGGCAAAGAATGACGAAAGTAATAAAAATAAGAAGTGTATGAATGATTGATTTGTTGCGACACTCTCGCAACAAATAAAATTCTCAAAAATACATTTTATTGAATGACAAAATTGAGATTGCGAAATGCAAATACAATATGATGATATACGAGAACTTCATAAAGATAATAAATTCTACAAAAGACAATCAGAGAACAATGACAAAAGAGAAAGGGGCGAACCTTTATGGTGTACACCCTAGTTCGTGAATAAAATTTCACAAAAGGAAAATGTAAGACCTAAAGTACGTCATATAAGGGGGTACATGTTGCATGGCTCAGGGAAAGGCTACACCGCCATCGGAACCTGAGTCATGGAGATTTGGGGTCAATAAAGCCCATCCGGGAGAGGCACCTTGGATTCTCAGCTTAAGCATATGACTTAGGTTGGGCGACTAAGGTAATAAGGACTCTCCCAAAGGGTGCAAAATCTGACCAAGGCGCCGAGGTACACGGTTGAGTCAAGAGTGCCATGGGCGTCTGGAGCGTACCTTGCCATTCTTGACAAGTCTTGGCTTATACTGCACTCGGCCCGAAGAAAACCCCACTTAGGGTGCAGTCTCGTAACCGTAAACCCTATAGGTAAAAGGGATAAGAGGCTGCGAAAACAACTGGTTTTTGTTAAGACCGGATGGGAGGATCCAACCTTGTATGGTAGAGGTACGCCTCCTTGAAGGGGCAACCAGGGGAGATAAGGGAGGCACCCTCCATTAGGGAGATGATAAGTGTCTTAAGACGCAAATGTCATGAGGCTTTTTACTCGCAAGGGTATTAAGGCTTGTCATATTTGTGCGACAATCCTGAAGAGGCAATAATACTAAAGAGAAAGATAAGACGAGATCAATGGGTTTTCGCATGAAAGTGCGAAGACGTCCTGCGATTTCTTCGCAAGACGACAATGTCATGGGACTTTATTTTCGCAAGAATATTTAGGCCTGTCATATTGTCGCAACAATCTTGAAGAGGCAATAATACAAAAGAAAAAGTTAAGACAAGATCAATGGGTTTTTGCATGAAAATGCAAGGACGTCCTGCGATTTTGTCGCAATGACAAGAGGTGGCATAATAAAACCTTTAACTAGGAAGGCAAAATAAGACCACACAAGAATGAAATTTTGAAAAGAATCAAAACTCACTTCGCATATGATTGCGAAATTATACAAAAACAACTGCGAAGCTGAGGCACAAAATAAGAGAAATCTGCAAAATCTCTCATTTGAATACAAATAACAAAGGCAAGTATGGGAATGAATGAAATCAAAAAAATTTATTTGTCTCCACATGATAAATTTACGCAGAAATTTAAAAATTGATGATTATATTGATTAACTATATTGCAAGGAAGAATTGTTTTAATGAATGCAGGTCAAAATAAAAAAAACTTATATATTAAGGAATATGGGGAACCAAGAGAATTCGCAAGTATACGAAAAGAGGGAATAAATGTACAAGTGTTACAGAAGATCAAAGAAAGAAACAAAGACTACTTCTTAGTTGATTCTTCATCATCTTCATCAGATTTGCTCTCTTCTTCATCCTCATCAGAACCTTTACCTCCATCAGAATCTTCATCACCATCAGATTCTTTATCATCAGCTTCACTATCAGAGATGATCAGACTAGGGGTGTTCTTTGGGATCTCCTCTGAGAGACAAGGATAATCAGAGTGAGGAATACTATGGTCATTGCAAACCACTTGAATAGTTTGATTGCGAAAATGCAGAGCGTCATTCTTAAAGTTCGCAACAGTGATCTTGAATTGATTCTTCAATCTAGAATATTTATCGTTGCGAGAAGAAAGACTCTTTGCGAGTTCCCCTTTCTCAGCTTCAAGTTCTTCAATTCTGTGGCGATATCTACTCTCAGAACCTGCGAACAAAAGACAATCAATTAATAATTTAGTGAGAACTCAAAAGAGACAAAAGACTAGTAAAAAAGAATAGTTGGTGACCTTCTCTGTCAGAAGTCATATCTCTAATCAAGGCTGTATGCTCAACTTGGAGATTAATATTTACGCCTAAATCTTTTCTGGCATCATCTAAGATTTTCGCATCCCAACCGAACTCATCATCATTATTTATGAGAAAACGAGAACGAACTTGGTTTTCTCTCTCGCTAAGCACAGCATTTTGACGATTGGCTTCATCTCGTTCAAGTTGAACCTCAGTAAGGGTCTCTTGGAATTTCGCCAAAGCCTTAACACCTTGATCAGAGATACGATCTTTATCATCTATAATTTTGCTAATCTTGGTTCTTAATTTATTGATCTTCTATTTAGAATTGAGATAAAAACGTTTAAATTGGTTGGCTAAACCTAAACTAGATCTATGATCAATCTCTAAGAGGCGAAATTTGGATTTAAGTTCATTCAAAGACAGAGATGAAATTTTATCATTAGAGAAACTATTCAAAGATTTATTAAGATGTTCAAGAAGAGTGTCATTATCTAGGGCATCGGGAAATGAACGAAGAAGAGTGGCTTCATCAGAAAGACCATAAATGTCTGCAAAAAGGATTAATCAAAAAGATAAGACAATAGGATGAATGAATGAAAGGAAAGGAGAAAAATTGCATACCATAGAGCTGATCATTAGCTTTTTGAAGAGTAGAAATTTTGTTCCTTTGCGAAGAAGTGTCGGTTTCCAGTTGTTTGTTCTTCTCGCGAAGACCTTTAACTTCAGCTTCTAATTGTTCGTTCTTCTCACGAAGACCCTTTCAGTTCAGTTTCCATTCTTCATTCTTGTACGAAATTGAAGATTCTTCTTTTCAAGAATTTCGCGTCTCCTCTCCAAATCTGAGGCAACAGCGAAAGAAGCTTTTCCAGCCTGCGAAGAAAATACAAAAAATAATTAAAATAAAAAGAAATTTTGAGTCACAATAATGAAGAAGTAAAAAGACGAAGGCATACCAAACTATTGAGAGAATTTAGGAAGCTAGGAGTCACTGATCTGGAGACCCCACGAAGAGAACTATCACCATCCAACAAAGGAGTATCGCAAATAGTTGCGAGAGCTTTGCATGTACTGGCGAGGCAATTATCTTCCATCCCTTGCCAAGAATCAGAGAAGATACCAGATAACTGTGCCATAGAGGATTCAGGTGGAGAATCTTTATTCGCAGCAGAGTCGTCATCATCATCTTTGTTGTTTTCATCATCTTCAGAACCATCAGGGAAATGAACATCTGAAGAAGGAGGAGAATTCCCTCTCTTTCTTTTCTTTGAAGAGGATGCAGATGATTTTCCTTTGCGAATAATATCTTTACCCTTATCACCAGCCGTCGCAGCTTTGGTGGGTTCTTCTACTTCAGCAATAACCTTCAAACACAAATAAAGATAAGAAATAGAGGCAACGATATACTGTTTAAAATCATAAAAGAATATTTCTTACCTCATCTGTGTATGAGCGAAGAGCTAGCAAGGTATTGGATTTCCCAGTCCTGCAGTAGCTATCTTTCAGTTTCTGGATCTGTAGAATGTCGCAAGAATCAGTGAACAAAAGAGTAAAGATAAATAAAGAAAACATAAAGTGGGCGAAATTGGAAGAAATATACCTCTTTCACTTTATCAGGCCAAGAGAATACTCAGGGTCGATAAGCGGTGAGATTCGCAGGAATGACATTAGAACCAGCAATATAGGGTCCTTTCAGCATCAAGGGGAAGACACACCATTTATCATCTTTGGATTGGCGAGGGGTTTTATTTATTCCAGAATGCCAATCAATGTTGTGCATGAGCATTTTATCTTCATAAATAACATCCTTCCTTTTCAAGCGAACACCCCAGCGAGTATTCTCCTTCTTCATAAATATTAGTTCATAATTTTCGAAGAAATCCGCTACTGTGTACTTCTCAACGACTATCTCCAAGTCTGCGAATTTAGGATCCCTAAGCCCTTTCGGATAAAGATATCCTTTACCAGCACCACGATTAGCAAACTCCAATATCAGACGGATGCGATCCCCACTTAATTGGAAGATAGCTCGCGAAAAATTCGAATGAGCAAGAATGTCATAAAATAGAGGAATGTCAGGGTTATAAAGAGGAATAGAGAGACCTGCGAGAATTTGACCCAGCGAGACTATGATTGTCTGATCATCACAGTGATGATCAGAGAAAAGTTTAATGGAAAGAATTGATTTGGCACTTTCACCAGGAATGGTAGAAAGTGTGAAACCTCTCTCGAAAATATTTTTTGAACTTCCTTCAAGGTTTTCTCATGCTTTTGACCACTTGGAGGCATATTTGAATACAGAGTATGGGAATGAATGAAGAATTAAGAAGATTGAAGAAAGAAGATAGAAGAAAAATTACAGTAGAGGAATTTACGGAGAAAATGATGAAGTTGCAGAGAAGATAAAAAGAGAGTAGAAAGAGAGAATAGGAGAGTAAGAAAGAGTATATATAGAGGAAATTTTTTCGAGAAGATAAACATAATTAAGGCGAAAAGACGTGAACGGTCGAGAAGCAGCGGTTACAGAAGACGTGTCAAGAAACAAGTGGAAGAAAAGATACGTGTAATAAATACATGATACGAATAGATGGATAACTGCGGCATTTCTCATATCATTCTCTTCTTCGAAGAGACGACATGAAAAGAGGAAAGATGTAGGATTAGAATCTCGCAGCTGCAACACTTCAGCGAAATTATTAACAACATAACACAACAATGTCGCAAAGCAATTTCAGAAACGACATAATAAACGACATCAGCTAAATCATGAGAAAAATATGATGGACTTGCGAAAATTAGGAAGTGTGCGAGATTAATATTTGTAAGGTTGCGAGAATGTCGCAAACCATATCCGAAAATAAAGGACAGATTAGCTGTCATCCACTATGTAATTCCCTATAAATAGCCATTCAGTTGTAAAGGAAAAGGAGAGGGATATTTTTGGAGAGAGGAATAAAACAATTAGGAGAGAGAAAATCAAGAATGGTTGTTGTTCTTAATCCCTTTATCTTTTCTTGTAAGATTGTTCAAAGATTCATCAATAAAATTAAGATTGTTAATCCAAAAATGAGTTGAATGTTAATGAAATCTTATGAGGGGTGTAGTGTAGGATTTCCTGCAACTACAATAGACAAGGAAGTTTGGACACCAAGGAATTTCCAAAACCGAAAATATTCTCAAGATATTCATTAAAGCACAAATTCGGTTTTCATAATTCCTGGAAATGCTCTGTCCAAAAATATGATCGAAATCTCTCGAAAAATCCAATTAGTAAATGCACATTACTAATTCTGGAATTTCCCTACAAAATGAAATTAATAACCTTAATTAAAAGATTCTTAACTTACTTATGTTTCGATTCTGGGATTGTCTTCCCTTAGCCGTTAAGGAATATCTTTGAACAATTAAAGAAATAAACACTCACAACACATGTTCAAAGTATGTCGACATCCTTACTTTGTAAGTTCTCTTTCACACTTACAACCTTGAAACCGATTTTCCACACTTCCAAACAAGTTTAGAATTGGTTCATCTGACTTCCAAGAACTATGCGGTTGATCAAACCAACATTCAATCACAATCATAGGTTTAACGGTCCTACTAAAACAAGTTTCCGTTCTACCTCCATGTGAGTACTGTGCATAGTCACACTAGCTTTCCAAAATTCGGTTGACTAGGTACTAGGATCGGTTCCCCACATATATATGGTATCTAACTTATATGTGTTGCACATGTCCATAGGATCGGTTCCTTTTTGCCTAAAAACGTGTTGCACATGTCCATAGGATCGGTTCCCCTTTCTGCTATAAACCTTGTTGCACCCCATACAAGGATCGGTTTCCCTTGGTGATGTACTGCACCTCTTACTAGGATCGGTTCCCCTTTCCCATATTTGGTTAGACAAAACACAAACCCGATCATACCATCTCAGGTGATTACTTAAGATCGATTTCACTAATAAAAGTCATACAAATACATAAGTTAGGCCTTTGTGAATAATTCTACCAATAACACAAACAAGTTGTGAGCGGTTATACAATGCATAACAAAACCAATAGCACCTGGCAATTTCCTTTTCGGTTCACAAACAAGTTTATTAACTTACTTCCTTAGAACACATGTAAACATTGTTCCATAGGATGAAATCCTCACCTCATACTCATACATAATCACAATAGCATTCAAATGATTATGGCGATGTATTATCTACAAAGTTTAATGGTTAAGCAATAAACCTCGTATTGTATTCCTTAATACTATATCTATCTAGAGTTCAAATATGCTTCGCAGTTATGTTTTCAATATGCATGACTTGAAAGATACGTTAGGGAATGAAACAGTTCAAGTCAAATATCACTAACCTCAAGTGGGAGGATGATTGTTGTCGTTGTAGCTCCTTTCTTCTTCACATCTTCAAGACTTCGCAATACTTGTAATGTCTCATATCCTAATACTTTCAAGCTAACCTATACGAAGTTGACTCTAGTACATAATCAAGCGACTCTTAACATGAGTTTTGATTCACTAAAATATGACAATCAAACTTGACATACCAACACTTGGTGGGTTCAACCGAGCCATGCTCTAACACTATATAATGATACTATGACACTGTATAACAATGATTGAGAACTCTTGTTTTATCGTTGTTATAGCTACGGATTTTCAACAACGATGATGCTGAACTTACAACCTTTGGGATTATTAGAGTACTTGGAAGTGACGAAGATTTCGAGTAATGTTGAAGATTAGGCATGTGGAATAGGAGCTATAAAAGTTGATTCATTTATTTTTTGTATTCCATATATATTGATAGTTTTGTCTATAAAACTGACAAAGGGGGAGATTGTTAGAGCATTGCTCGGTCGAACTCGCATGCGTTGCTATCTCAAGCATGTTTGTCAATGTTAGTGATCAAAACTATAAGTCTTGATTTCTACTTTACTATAGCTAAGTCTCAAACTAGGATAGAAAGTGTAGTTGAGCTCAAGAACTCCATGGAAATCATCAAACAAAACGAAGGACTACTCAAGGAACTGGTGTATCTTCATCGACTAAAAGGTATGTGGAGACTTGAACTTATCTATCACTCAAAAGTCTATCTACTCTATCTCCTATTTTGAGACAAAAGTCGGTTTGCTATATAGACTTTGATTATACACATTTGCTATTTCGAGTCGAGTTTATCTCGCCTATCTATTTCTCGAAATATGTGTTGGTAAGCTTTCGCTTTGGCTAAGTTCATCTTTACCTAGTGACGAAAGTCATGACACGTTTCAATCACTTTGAAAATTGTTTAATTTGACGAAATGTCCTCTAAGAATGTTTCATTGATTGAAATGAGAGTTTAGATCATATAACCAATGATGGATATAAACATGTGGCAACACATATATGTATAAGTACTTTTTCCTTGAATCTAAGTTTGCGAACTTTGTTGATCAAGAGAACCGGAACAAGAGCTGTGAACTCAGTCCGAGAACCCAGTCCGCGAAATGGCGGAAGTTCTCGACCCGAGAAAATCTGTTGGAGTTTGAGAACTCCTTCCGGGAACTTAATTCCGCGAACTAAGTCTGCGAACTTAAGCTGGTTATATCTAAAGACGATTGTTTGTGAACTTATTTGTATTAACTAAGGAATGTTAAATGCAAACCGTGGCTATATAGTTCATGAACCGATTCGAGTGAATCAAATCGTTTTTGCTTCGATTGTGTCTTATGTAGTTATATAAGTTTTTTTTTGCAATTGAACAACTCTCTAACTAGTTCATTTGAGTCATTTGAACTAGTTATGGTGAAGAAGAATATGGTTGATATGAAAGTGCTCAAATGGCTAACCATTTGGTTAACTTTTGTTGAACCTACAAATGTTCATGTTTGGGTACGGTTACATAAACCCAAAATAGTACATTTCATTTGTGTGTAACAAGCTAAGTTTTCGGTCCAACGGTTGAAAGATATTAGCTTGAATCTAAATCAGGTTTTCATCTATCGGTGAATATTGAATGCTTTGTTACCAACCTAACATTAATTGCAAACCCTGATTTGAAAGACTATATAAGGGAGAACTCTAGCAACTGGGAAACCTAATACCCACACCTTACGTGTGATACTAGTTGTATTAGCTAGAGTCGATTCTCCTTTAA
Organism: Papaver somniferum; assembly: GCF_003573695.1. Classification (NCBI taxonomy): domain Eukaryota; kingdom Viridiplantae; phylum Streptophyta; class Magnoliopsida; order Ranunculales; family Papaveraceae; genus Papaver; species Papaver somniferum. The sequence goes on along the minus strand of NC_039366.1, from coordinate 112,652,536 downwards.
CCTTAGGTTTCTTCTTGTAAACCAGGTTAACGACTTAAAGACTTAATTGGGATTGTGAAGCCAGACCGATACTACGTTCTCGTAGTTGTGCGATCTGATCTTGTATCTTCTATCGTTTTGAGTACAATCGTAACGATTTCCTTGAGATTTATATCTCCGATAGGCAAGATAGAAAGTAATCACAAACATCTTCGTCTCATCGTTTGTGATTCCACAATATCTTCTTTCGCCGCGTCGATTAAGATTATTATGAGGTGATTGATAATACTAGGTTGTTTTTCGGGAATATAAGTCCTGTTTATCAATTGGTTCCTGTTCACCTTGATTTATCAAAAGACGGAACAAAAACTTGTAGGTATTTCTGTGGGAGACAGATCTATCTATTCTTGTAGACTTTTCTGTGTGATACAGATTTGTTTATTAAAGTCTTCGACTTTGGGTCGTAGCAACTCTTAGTTGTGGGTGAGATCAGCTAAGGGAATCAAGTGTGTAGTATCCTGCTGGGATCAGAGACGTAAGGAGCACAACTGTACCTTGAATCATTGTGAGATTGATTGGGGTTCAACTACAGTCCAGACCGAAGTTAGTTTGTAGTAGGCTAGTGTCTGTAGCGGCTTAATACAGTGTGGTGTTCAATCTGGACTAGGTCCCGAGCTTTATCTGCATTTGCGGTTTCCTCGTAAACAAAATTCTGGTGTCTGTGTTATTTCTATTCCGCATTATATTTTGTTATATAATTGAAATATCACAGGTTGTGCGTTTGAATCAATCAATTGGAAATCCGACCTTTGGTTGTTGATTGAAATTGATTGATACTTGAACATTGGTTTTTTGTACCGTTCAAGTGATTTCTCTTGTATTCAATTAGACTCGCAGATTTCTATTTTCTTTAGAAAGAATTGAATCAAGAAAGAGAGATATAACTCTTTGATATACTTTATTAAGATTGAGTCTAGTTGATTCTCTTGAAAGTATATTGGAGTTTGTCCATACAGATTGCTAAGCGAAATATTGGGTGTGATTGTTGTACCCCGCTTTTTCACTATTCAGGTTACAATCAGATTGTGATAGCACCGGAGGATCAAGAGAAAACTACTTTCACTTGTCTTTCGGTACTTTTGCTTATAGAAGGATTCCTTTTGGCTTATGCAATGCTCCAGCTACCTTCCAAAGGTGTATGGTAAGTATTTTTTTCAGAATATGTTGAAAACATAATCAAAGTGTTTATGTATGACGTTAGTGTCTTCGGTGATTCGTTTGACCTTTGGTTGAACAATTTATCATTAATCCTTGAACGATGTGTTGAAACAAACCTTGTGTTGAATTAGGAGAAGTGTCATTCCATGGTAACTCATGGTATAGTTTTAGGCCATATAATATCTTCTAAAGGCTTGGAAGTCGATAAATCTAAGATAGACCTTATTCGTGCTTTAACCCCTCCCACTACGGTGAGGGATATACGCTCTTTTCTTGGTCATGCAGGTTTTTATCGTAGATTCATCAAGGACTTTTCCAAGATAGCATCACCACTTTGCAATTTATTGTAAAAAGATGTGATTTTTAACTTTGATGAAAAGTGTGTGGCGACATTCAATCGTTTGAAAGAACTTTTGATTTCAGCCCCTATCATTAAACCACCGGATTGGAGAAAGCCTTTTGAGTTCATGTGTGATGAAAGTGATTATGCGGTTGGTGCGGTGCTTGGGAAGCGTGTGGGGAAGATACCTCATGCCATTTATTATGCTTCTAGGACACTCAATGAAGCCCAACAAAACTACACAACCACTGAAAAAGAGTTGTTAGCTATTGTTATTGCTTTGGAAAAGTTTTGCTCTTATCTAATTGGTACAAAAGTTGTTGTCTTTTTTGATCATGCAACACTTAGGTACTTGCTTACAAAGAAAGACGCGAAACCGAGGCTCATACGATGGATTTTACTCTTGCAAGAATTTGATATAGAGATCAAATACAAGAAAGGAATTGAGAACACTGTTGCGGATCACTTGAGCCGTCTTGCTGTGAACAAGGAAACTATCCCATTGCGTGAAAGTTTCCCGGATGAGAAACTATTCTCAATTGCCTTTGGAGAACCATGGTACGCTGATATTGTTAATTACTTAGTTTCTAAACAAATCCCAAAGAACTTGTCTTGTGCTGAGAGGGAAAAACTTAAGAAGTTAGGAAACCAATACATATGGGATGATCCATACCTATGGAAACATTGTAGTGACCAAGTAATAAGAAGTTGCGTTCCCGAATCTGAATTTAATTCTATGTTGTGTTTTTGTCACTCCTATGCTTGCGGGGGACACTTTGGGAGCAAGAGAACCGCTCTCAAGGTACTAGAATGTGGTTTCTATTGGCCAACTTTGTTTAAGGATGCACATGCATTTTGTACCACGTGTGATAGGTGCCAAAGAACAGGCAATCTAGGTGCTCGAAATCAAATGCCACAAACTATTATTCAATTTGTTGAGGTTTTTGATGTACGGGGAATTGATTTTATGGGCCCTTTTGTCAATTCTAGTGGGAATTATTATATCTTGCTTGTTGTTGATTATGTCTCGAAATGGGTGGAAGCTAAGGCCACCCCAACTAATGATTCTAAAGTGGTTTCAGATTTTGTGAAAGCAAACATTTTTGCAAGGTTTGGATTTCCAAGAGTCATAATTAGAGATGGGGGTTCACACTTCAAAAATAGGTTCTTGCAAAGCTTGTTAATTAAGGAAGTACAATGTGTCGCATAGGATTGCAACACCTTACCATCCACAAACAAATGGACAAGCCGAGGTTTCCAACCGAGAGGTGAAATCCATTCTCGAGAAGACGGTGAATCCAACAAGGAAGGATTGGAGTTCGCGACTCAATGATGCTTTGTGGGCTTACACAACCGCATACAAAACACCTATTGGGATGTCTCCCTTTAGGCTTGTTTACGGTCAACCTTGTCACTTACACGTGGAAATTGAGCATAAGGCGTTTTGGGATATTAAGCAATGTAATATGGAGTTGGATGGTGCTGGAAGGCAAAGGAAGTTGCAACTTCAAGAGCTAGAAGAGACTCACAATGATGCATTTGAAAGCTCACGAATTTACAAGAAAAAGACGAAAGAATTTCATGATAATATGATCACTAAGAAACAATTTTGCATTGGGTAGAAAGTGCTTTTGTTTAATTCTCATTTGCAATTATTTCCGGGTAAATTAAGGTCACGTTGGATTGGACCTTTTATTGTGACTAATGTGTTTTCTCATGGTGCAATGGAAATTCGTAGTTTAGCTACAGGAAATGAGCTTAAAGTAACTGGGCACCGGTTGAAACCATATTATGAGAACTTATCTTCGGAAGTCGTGGAAGGAGTTAACCTTGTGGAAGTACTCCCTCTGGAGGAGCCTTAGCATGCTAGGAGATAGTCGGGCTGACGAATTTAAACCAAGCGCTAAGTGGGAGACAACCCATCGGTTTTGTATCTTTATCTTTCTCTTTTTATTTTTAATCATTTTATCTTTGTTTTTGCATATCATTTGCGGAATTTCCCACCTTGAACTTTACTTTGAATGACTAAATTTTACATTGAGGACAATGTAAAGTTATAGTTTGGGGGAGCATTTATATGTTTGTATAGTTAGTTGATTTGGTGCCTTTAGTGAAAAATAGGAAAAAGAAAAATTGCTTTATAAACTCCGAAATCTAGCAACTTGTGCCTTACACTAATGAAAACATAGGAGTTGAGGAACCCATTAGTAGAGTCTATTCATAAGAAAACGAACAAAATATAAAAATAAATAACATGTTAGTTGTCACCATATCTCGGAGTCGTCACCATATCACGTTCTATTTTTATTTTCCCATATTTATTTATTGTTTCTCTAAGTGATTTGGTGGGGCACCAACATTGAATTGTTATCACTGCTAGGATGAAATAAAGTGATTGGGTTACTACAAAAAAAAAAGACCAGACCAATTTGACCAAACGGTATACATATAAAAAAAAGAAAAAAAGATTGACACATGGATAGCAATGTGTGTGTGTTCTCCCTGTCTCCGTCGCCTAAACAAGCGTGGAATGCAGGATCCATGGGAATTACCATGTAATCTGCTGACAAGAATCATGCGCTTGGATTCAAAAAGACCCAATCATGTTCTAAATTTAAAATATATATATATATATATATTATTGTGTTGAATAAAATCGATCACCGGTTCCCTTGTATATGCCAGTGAATTGATCTAGAATTAAGTTTGTCGACCGCTGGTTCCCCTGTATATGCCAGTTGTGTTGATATTAGAATTCAGACCAGTAGCTCAATCCAATAGGATTTTTAGGTTTGTTTTGGCAGTGACCTTCAGAAAGATATGGGAAACACCGTTCACCTTAGTCAACAGTCTGCCACCATTTACTTTCTATATCCATCTTCTTAATCTTTTCATGTGATTGTGGTTGATTCGATTCCGAGTATTGTGGTTGTGTTCAACTTTCTGATAAAGCTATATTACTAATTTATAAATTGGATTTGAAAGTGGGTACTTCCTCCTGTAATCATTGATAGTATGCCAATTACAAAATGTTTAGTGTCATTTTCAGACTTTTCACAGGTAGCTGGATTTTGGAAGTAAAGGTTTTGTAGGTACACCTCTTGTAAACCTTCACGAGACTAAAACTCGTCCACTAGGGACACCTAGGGGTTTAAAGTCTTGTTATTTAAGCTAAGAGTAACCGTAGCCTCGACGAGACGGAGTTGTTTGTATGTTTTAGAATTATTTTGTTTGATTTGCTCGAGGACTAGCAAAGTCTAAGTGTGGGGGAATTTGATAGGTGTCTAAAACACCTTGATATTTATCTATTGTTTATGCTTTCTTTGCTAAGTTTTCTTGTAAATTATGTATCTTATGTTTACTTTTGAGTGTTTAGGTACGTTGGAGTCATTTGGAACAAAAGAAGAAGAAACAAGGCAAAAGTGTCATTTCATGTGCAACTGCAATTGGAGGCGAATTATTTCTCATTATTTGCTTTTATTTCTTTATCTCTGTCTGAAAAGTATGTCGGCTTTAGTGATGCAAATTTCTGTCCGAAAAGCACGACTGCTTTAGTAATGAAGAGACATTGAAGAGAAGAAGTGAATCTGAGAAGTAAGTGGCGGATGCTGTTGATGAAAGAATTCAAAAAAGACCAAAAGCGTCATTTCTGGAGCAAATGCTATTGGGAGATCGGCCAAGGATAAAGGGACTACTGTGGAGTCACTAAATGTTGTCAGTTGGTGGCTTGTATTTTGCTGGGTGCTTATAACACTTCTTATCATTACTCAGCCCTAAAATTCAGAAGGGAATTGATTTCCCAATCATTTTCTTCTAGTATTCAGAAAAGACAAATGAAGAAATGACGGCACAGAGAGTTTACAGATCCAGTGAAGAATCGAAAAAGAATCCGAGAAATTCAGAGTTAGGGTTTTTGTTCAAATATGAAGGCTTGTGGTGTGTTACTGTTGGTGATTTGCTCTGGAATTGAGAGAAGAATTGAGGGAAATTTGAGCTGCAATAGTGAGAGATGGAGGAATAAACAAGGAAGAAGAAGTTGTGTTGCTGATTGATTTATAGCTTCTTATCGAAAAATATATGAACTAAATTCAGGCACTATAGAGAATTGGATATGGATTTGTGCTTTTGTGACGAGATTGTGGAAGAAGTTGGTGATGATTACAGAAATTTGGGGAATGTATGACGAGAAGAACAGTTAGAAGAAGTTACAACAGAACAAGATAAGTTTTGGGTTCAATTCTTGAGAAGATTTGAAGCTCTGTTAGGGTTTCTGCTAAATGGGTTAGTGGTGATTGTGTTGAGCTGAGCTGCAAAGGATGGGTTTTACTCAATCTGAGTTTTAACCCCAAATCTATTAGAGAGTGAGATGACTTCACTGAAGATGATGAAGATTGAGGTTAGGGTTCTCTTGGTGGTCACTGCCAAGGATATAAAATGGGTTTTGGTGTTAGTAGATTACAAGTGTGAAGCTGAGTTTAGATGAATGTTTAAGTTCAGGTGACCCGAGATGATACTGCAGCTGTGAAATGCAGATTAATGAAAGGGAAACAGCTGAAGAGAGTGAGTTGATTCTAAATCTTGTGAGAATCCAAGCTGATAGATTTAATCGGTTGAAAAACCATGTCAATGTTCTCCTTGGTGTAGTAAGAGACTGTAATTTCAAAGAAAATACTGAAGATCACTCTTCACGTATGCTTCTCGAGGCAAGCCTTAAAAAGGATGCTTTGGAAATTGAACATCACTTGAGTAAACTCTCAATTAAAGGATGCTCTAAGCAGTCTAATATACCAAGTACTTCTTCTAAAACTGGAGAAGTTCCATCTCCAGAAGTAAAATCAGAATCCATTCCAATCAGAAAAGATGTGTTAGTCATCTCCTCTAATCAAGGAAGTTCCACGTCACATGGAAGGAAGAAATCTCCTAACAAGACGGTTAAGACTGTACTATCTAATCACCCTTGTGATCAGAAAGTCTGTCTCTTTTGTGAGTCAAAAGGTTATGTTAAACAAAAGGGAAACTCTAGGTTGAATAAAAACTCCTTTGTTCAACTTCAACACACCTTAGACTTAATTCTCAAAGGTGTAACTGACATTCGTATGTCTAAACCAATTGGTTTTCGTACTTACCCTGTATATGCTACCAGGAAGGTCAGTTCAATGAGTTCCTCAAATGCTCAGAAGCATAACAGACATCTTAACAAAAACCGTCTGAGAAAAGATCAGAAATTTTCCTGCTTCAAAAAGGGAGATAATGATTTAGTTGATGTGAACAAGGTATTAGAAGAAAAGTGCAAAGATGATGATAACCTAAAGAAGTTATTTGAAGGTTGTAAAGAAACTGTCAACAGGCTGTCAACTTTATCTAGCCAAAATTCTCCAGGTAAGAATCGATACTATGAGTCATATTTTGATCACAGTAAATTTTATGACAACTTTTCACATCATAATGGTTTTTCTCCAAAGTCTCGGAGAAAGAAATATAATCAAAAACAATTTTCATTTAATGAGTTAAAAGCTCATATTTGTGTTAATTAATCACAAGGTTGAAATCTCACTCACGAAAATCCCGGTTGAGTGAAAATTGGTGAGGTATACTTATTGGAAAAGTGTCTCTGATTATCTATCTAATTTCTTATCGTTCTTAGATGGATTGTCAGTTAACACTTTTACATGAGTATTTTCTGGTTGTTCTTTCTTTGTTTAGTGGTTTTACATTTTCCTTATGCCTTCAATCTAGAGCTAAGATGCATGGATCTTTTCAATCAACAAGGTGCTGTGTAACCTTCGTCAAATAACCTTTTTTGGGTTTTTTGTGTGGGTCCTCTTCTTACGGGTACACTAACGGTTTCGGGACTCTCTCATAAACCGACCTTGTAAATCCTAAGTCCTTCCTAACTTGTTTATATACCTTGCCTATTTAGTTGAATTATCTCACCATAGGCTTCCTATTATCAATGGCTTCTTCTTCTTGCTCTTGGAATTAACCTGAAGACTTCGTTGATAATGCGGTATATTTCGAATTCGATGAAAAAGAAGGGAACATTTGTTGAAGTTGAAGGATCTTTTCCTCAATCTCCTGATTCCTACTCGGATATTGAGGAGGTTGAAGAGATTTCGGCTGAAGTGGTTCTTGACTTCCTCAAAAACTTTGAGGATGCAAAACAACAACTTATTGATACAATGAAGTGTCTTGATGTGGTAAGAACTGAGTTGAAAAATGTTAATTCTGACCTTGTTCTTATAAAAACACGTGTTAAAGAACTTCTCAATAAGGATATCCACTCTGAAGATGCAGAGGATGATGTCGATCACAAGCTCAAAGACCTCAAGACTCATGAGGATAGTGAGCCGTCTATTTGACTTCAATTCATGTTCGGCTTTGGTGTAGGAGTTTGTTTTTGTTTATTAGCTTGTTGTTTTTATTTGTCTAGTAAATCTTCTTTTCTTGTTTTGTTTAGAAGAATAACTAGAGTTTGGAATAACCATTATTGTGATTACACATAGCTATGTCCAACGTTTTCATCTTCATGTTTTTAGGTTTATTTGTTTAAATTCTAAAATTGTTTGGGAGTTGATTTCTGCAGTATTAATCTTTATGGTTTTATATATTTTATTTGTTATGGGATATGTGTGTTTGCGTCCGTGAACTATGATTGTCTCATACCTTGTCAAAAGTTAAGTCGTTCGTATGTCGATATGCATGTGTTGATAAAAGAATGAATGAACTTTTGACATTACAAAAGTTTGAATCCTATTATGTCATTATGCAAATATTGATGGAAGATAGGATAAACTTTTTGTTTACAAGGATTATGTCTATTGTATGTCATTGTGCAAATAGTGATGGAAAATAAAATGAATCCTTGTCTATTATGTAGTATTGATCTTTCCTGATCCATATTTTATGTATATACTGTGAGGCTCCGTAAGTTATCTTATGTCGAGCAATTCCGATTAGATTAATCATGGGTTCTCTTGTTGTTAATCTAATTGAGTATTTTTGGATTCAAATTCATATTCGTATGTGATTTGTTATGTCCAAAGAAATCTTTCTTTTCTTATGAAATTAAGGTCGCTCTTGTTGTTCTTCCGGGAATGACATTTTATGGGGGAGAGTTCTTAATTGAACTTGTGCTTAATTTCCAAATCTTTGTGGAGAGTGCGGCTATGGAATATTATAGGAGTTATCTTGTATCTTTATAAACTCCTTGATGAAAGCATTTAGCTTCGGCTATATGATTGCATCTAAATAAGTTGATATGTGCTTTATTTTGGTCATGAAATGTATATGGAAATTTTCATTAGGATCCTGTTTTCGTACCTTTGCCAATTTTATTGACAAAAATGGGGAGAATTAATGTGTAGTTCACACTACAAGTACATATGGTTTTCGGATCATTATGTAAGGGGGAGTGGTTTCCATGTGAGATGGAGTATTGACTAAGGGGGAGTGATACATATCACCATAGTATTGTTGTCGAAGTTATGATACAATTGAACTTTGATACTGTATAATAATACTATGACACTGTATAACAATGATTGAGAATTCTTGTTTTCTCATTGTTATAGCTACGGATTTTCAACAACGATGATGCTAAACTTACAACCTTTGGAATCATTGGAGTACTTGGAAGTGACGAAGATTTCGAGTAATGTTGAAGATTAGGCATGTGGAAGAAGTGCTACAAAAGTACGCATACTTTGGTTCAAGGAATAGGGACTTATACATGTATGAGTTACCACACAATGCTTATATCCAACAATGGTTATATAATCTAAAACTCTCATTTCAATCATTGAAACATTCTTAGAGGACGTTATATAGTTGTTACTCACAAACCATTTTTCGTCAAAGCCATTTTCAAGTGATTGAAACTTAACATGATTTTCGTCACTAGTAAAGATGAACTTGGCCAAAGCGAAAGCTTACCAACTCATATTTCGAGAAATAGATAAGCGAGATAAACTCGGCTCGATATAGCAAATGTGTATAATCTAAGTCTATATAGCAAAACGACTTTTGTCTCAAGATAGGAGATAAATAGACTTTTGAGTGATAGATAAGTTCAAGTCTCCACATACCTTTTAGTCGATGAAGATCCACCGGTTCCTTGAGTAATCCTTCGTCTTGTATGATGATTGCCATGGAGTTCTTGATCTCAACTACGCTTTCTATCCTAGTACGAGACTTAGCTATGGTAGACTAGAAATCAATACTTATAGTTTTGATCATTAACATTGACAGACATGCTTTAGATAGCAACGCATGCGAGTTCGACCGAGCAGTGCTCTGACAGATAGTGTAGTTGAGCTTAAATCTCTCGACGTTCATCTCTTTAAGACAAAGAACTACTAAGGGTAGATTGTGGAACTTCTTCGACAAAAGGTATGTGGAGACTTGAACTTATCTATCACTTGGAAAGTCTATTTCTACTATATCCTATATTGAGACATAAGTTCTGTTACGATATAGTTTTCTTTATACACATTTGAGATTTTGAGCTGAGTATATCTCGCTTACATATTTCTCGAAATATGTGTTGGTAAGCTTTCACTTCGACCAAGTTCATCTTATATCATGAGAAAATTATCGAGTAACATCTTACATGGTTTGTGTGATAACAATCATTTGGTGTAATTCTTGGAAGGTTTCAATAATGATTATTTCAATATCTTGAAAATTGCTTTGATGCTAATAGTATGTGAAAATGACTATTGTCATTATAGAAGAATGTTTCAATGATTGAAATAAAGAGTTGATGATGTAACCATCTTTGGATATAAGCATATATAGTGTGTTCGCACATTAGTGTATAAGTCCATAAACCGGAAGCCAAGAGTATGCATATGTGTGTATACGGAATTGGTGAAGGAGACAGGTTAAGTATGCGTACCCGTACGCATACTGGCGGAAGTTCTCGAACCGAGTTTTGGAAAAAATCTTAACCTAGTCACCTTAAGTATGCGTACCCGTACGCATACAGACGGAAGTTTTTGAACCGATGAGTTTGGAAACTTAACAAACTCAAAAACCGGTTGCTTAAGTACGCATACTTAAGATGGTTACTTTGTCAAATCGGTCAAGTCCATGAACTTAAATATTTAAATCATAAGGAATGCAATCTTTGCAAACCGTGACTATAATTTTCATGATTGATTCAAGTAATTAAACTGATTTGATTTCAATTGTGTTTTCTAAATAATTGAACAACTCTTAACTAGTTTCATTTGAGTCATTTGAACTAGGGCTGTCAATGGGTACCCATTACCCGGACCCATTAGCTACTTAGGACCCGACGGGTAATTACCCGATTGGACCCGAATTTAAACGGGTCCAAACGGGTAATACCCGTTGGGTACCCGCGGGTATCGGGTACCCGTTTATTCATTCTTTTATTCATGTTTTTAGCAAAATTACAAGTATTTTTGCTAGTTTTAGCTTTGATATTTTACTCATTTAAATTTTTTCTCTTACATTTAACCTTTATTTAGTACATTAATAAGAAATAATAATAAATTTTTATAAAAATTACTTAAATCCAAGCCAAAAAGAGAAATATATTAAGTTTTTGAGGTTTTTTAAATAGTTTTATTAAGACCCAATGGGTACCCGGAACCGATGGGTACCCGGGTATTTAAACGGGTCCGGTTCTGGGTCCACAAGTTTAGGAACCGGACCCGGAACCGTTAGGAACCGGACCCGCCCATTATAAGTAGGGTCCGGGTCTAGTGATACCCGGGAGGACCCGGACCCGTTGAAACCCCTAATTTGAACTAGTTATGGTTAAGAAGAATAAGGTTAATATGCGAGTAATCATATGGATAACCTCGGTTAACTATTTGTGAACCAACATGGTGTACACGTTTAGGTACGGCTACATAAACCTAAATGAGGGCACATTTCATTTGTGTGTAACAAGCTAAGTTCGATCTAACGGTTGAAAGATATTAACTTGTTTGAATCAGGTTTTTCATCTAATGATGATTATTGAATACTTTGTTTCCAAGGTAACTTGGATTGCAAACCCTGATTTGAAAACTATATAAAGAAAACTTTAGCAACTGGGAAACCTAATCCCCACACCTTTTGTGTGTTACTAGTTACATAACTAGAGTCGATTCTCCTTTAACCTTAGGTTTATTCTCGAGACCCTGTAGGTTAACGACTTGAAGACTTCATTGGGATTGTGAAGCCAGACCCAACTATTATCTTTGTAGTTACGTGATCTGATCTTGCTGTTTCTATCATGTTGAGTGCAATTGAAATAATTGGCTCGAGATTTTATATCTCCGATAGGCAAGATAGAAAAGTAATCACAAACAAACTTCGTCTCATCGTTTGTGATTCCACAATAACTTGTTTCGCTAGTCGATTAAGTTTATTGTGAGGTGATTGATAATACTAGGCTGTTTTTCGGGAATATAAGTCCGGTTTATCAATTGGTTCATGTTCACCTTGATTTATCAAAAGACGGAACAAAAAATCTTGGGTATTTCTGCGGGAGACAGATTTATTCAATCCTATAGACTTTTCTGTGTGAGACAGATTTTTCTATCAAGTCTTCGACTTTGGGTCGTAGCAACTCTTAGTTGTGGGTGAGATCATCTAAGGGAATCAAGTGCGTAGTATCCTGCTGGGATCAGAGACATAAGGAGCGCAATTGTACCTTGAATCGATGTGAAATTGATTAGGGTTCAACTACAGTCCAGTACGAAGTTAATTGGTAGTAGGCTAGTGTCTGTAGCGGCTTAATACAGTGTGTTGTTCAATCTAGACTAGGTCCCAGGGTTTTTCTGCATTTGCGGTTTCCTCATTAACAAAATTCTGGTGTCTATGTTATTTCTTTTTTGCATTATATTTTGTTATACAATTGAAATATCATAGGTTGTGCGTTAAAATCAATCAATTAGAATATCCAACCTTTGGTTGTTGATTTACATTGATTGACACTTGAGCATTGGTCTTTGGTACCGTTCAAGTAACTCCTCTTATATTCAATCAGGCTCGCAGATTTCTATTTGCTGATTGCGGATTGAATTAAGATTTAGATATTAAACTCTTTGATATACTTTAATCTAGATTGAGTCTGACTGTCTAGTTGATTCTCTAGAAAGTGTATTGGAGTAAGTCCTCTCAGATTTCCAAAAAAATTGTTGGGTGTGGTTGTTAGACCCCCGCATTTTCAGCACCAACAAAGAAGAATCTAAAGTCCCTTTTTGTTATTCTTCATCCTTCACATTGGGTCTCTTGATTAAACTTCGATGAACGAACTTTATTACTTGGAGCATCGCCAACCTTTCCTGTAACCAAGGATATCAGCTCAACAGATGTTTCAGTGTTCTCAAAGTGATTTTGGAGTTCAGTAAATTCAAAATATAACGAGGTTTGTCAATGCACTAAAGTAGGTTCATCAACTTAAAAGTGATTTTGGAGTTCTAGAACTTCAAAGTTCTACTGGGTTCGTAATCTCAAGTGAAGTTTCTAGTTCCGGAACTTCTAGCGCTATATAGGTTCACAAACTCACCAATTAGGTTAGCAATCTCAAATGTGCAAAGTTCATAGAACTTTTTGTTAGAGCATTGCTCGATCGAACTCACAAGTGTATCTATCTCAAGCTTGTTGTCAAATTTAGTTTTCAAAACTATATCTTGATTTCTAATCTATAATTAGTTAAGTCTCGGATTAGGATAGAAGATGTAGTTGAGAAACGGACATCACGACAGTCATCATTGCGTTCTACCGTTTGAAGGCGAAGATAACCGAAGCTTTTTTTGGAGAAATTCTTCAACAAAAGGTAAGTGAAGACTGAACCACATATATCTCAAGTTATATTCATCTTTTTATCTATGAGATGATGTCGCATAACTAATTCGACTATTGCAAGCATATCAAGAATTTCGATTCAAGATTATCTTATAATTAGCTCTCGAAATATGACTAATCTTAATGAACATTTCATACTTGATGAATTTCGGTTAAGAACAATTTATCGTTCGCAATCAAAATAGTGATTCAAGATTATCATTCGAAAATAGCCTTGAACAGTGATATGTGTCGTTGATATTATTTGGGAATGTTTCGAATTTCTTTAGAGAGAAATGTGGAACTACTATTATTTTCAGATATAAGACAATATACATTTCAGTCTCATAAACTGGAAAAACTGTTACAAGTATGAAATCGTAGTATATGTACTCAGTACACGTAACGGAATACCTATATGTCAACAAACGGAGTTTTGGTACGCATATTAGTATGCACACCTTAAAAAGTATGTGAACTCGTGAAACCGGATCGGTACGAAAACCAGTACCCATATTATAAAGAACTGTTGGTCCCGGAACCGGTTTGGTATCCATAACGATACACGTACCAGAAAAGTTCTGTGAACTCCGGACTCGGTTATGTTTTAATGGTATCAATACCAGTGCGCATACCGAAAAGGTTCTGTGAACTCCGGAACTCGGTTATGTATTAAGGTGTACATACTGGTACACGTACCATGTTATAACTATTCACGAACAGGTTAAGTATTTGTATCATATACACCTACTTACCATGTCAATTAAATTCATTTGCACATAAATTATTTATCCGAGATAATTAGCGTTTGAATAATCCTAAAAGCACCATAGACATATTTGATCACATTATTGTAACTCGAGTTAATTAAGTCTTAAATGTTATATGAAAATGCTCAAACTTATATTTTAGTTGGCTAGTTTCGACTAACCATTCATGAGTGTAGTCTTGTACACGGTTCAATTACGATTCATCCTAAAGTGTATATCTTGTTATGTAAATCAGATTCAGAGATTTATCTAATGGTGGATATTGTTTTTTTGGTACCAAAGTTATCTTAGTTTAAACCTAAAGCAACATATGCTTTGAATGTCTATAAAAGAGGAACCTCAAGCAACTGGGATCTTTGAATCCCGACACTACTTTTCTTAGTGTGTCCTAGTTGAAAAACTATAGGCGTCCTCTTCCTAAAACCCTTTTAGAGTTTAGCAACTACACAAGGATTGGTGAAGCCAGGTCCAGCTATTGTTTATCTGATAGCTCAAGTATCCTGATCTTGTTCGATTGTTGATCTGCTCACTTGAACAAGATAGATAGAAATCATCAAAGTTCTCTACGTCTCAGACTTTGTTGGTTCCACAAGTTTAATACTTGTGAGGTGAATAATAATCTAGGTTGCACTTCGGGTTGCGTAAGTCCGGATTTCGAGGTTAGCTAGACTTTTTCTATTGCTATCGATTTCCAGTCACCTTGATCTACGATCGAAAAGGAAATCACACATATATGCTTATATGTGGGAGGCAGATTGGTTTAAAGTCTTCAATTAAGTTGAAGTAACTCTTAGTTGGTGTGACGCCAGCTAAGGGAATCATTTGAGCAGAGTCCTTACGGGATTCAAGAGGCTTAAGGAATGAGACTGTATCTGAATTGTTGTGAGGGTTTAATTCAGTCTCAACTACATTTCAGTCCGAAGTTAATTGGTAGTAGGCTAGTGTCTGCAGCGGCTAAATACAGTTTGGTGTTCAATTTGGACGAGGTCCAGTGGTTTTTCTGCATTTGTGTAGATGGGGAAAAACGATTTGCTGGTTTTTAAGGAATTGAGGAGACGACCGTACGGAGGAGACTCCTCGGACCGAGAGAAATGTTAAACCTCACACAGATACACCGCTACAAAGGGCGTGCTTTAGATTCGAGAGATCAATCTGTAGTATTCCGGCCTAAATCAAGACAATGACCGTTCCAGAGTAAATTCGGTCACAAGAGAGGATGGGTTGATCTGTAGGAGGGAAGCTGAGAAATGTGTGGAATCAATGGTAATCAAAGATTGTGGGTGTGTGAATTCCGAATGCAATAAGCTCTGAGTGATTGAAATTGCTCAATTGAGAGTAGTTGCTCAATTGATGAGTTGATGATCTCGTGTTGTCAGTTTGACGTGAGATTGATGATACTGATGATGCTTCAATCATGATTCATAGACTTATTTATATTGCTGGAATTGTAGACACCATGATTCCATGAAGTGTAACAGTTGATGGAATCAAGGAGTGGGGAAGTGGAGATCGTGTTTGAAACCAGTTGCTCAACGTGTGGAGACTTGGTCAATTTTCCACCCACTACCTCATGAATTCCTTCAACTGATTGCACTACTTGCTCACATTCCATCGTGTGTTTGAACACACATGCCGTAGACCGCCAGACCAAAACCCTAAGTGATATCCCCCCAAGTGACACGATTGACGTCTCGTGGTTTGTTAGTCAATTGATGACTTCGTGGTTTGATGGGACGATGAGTCCATGTAGTCGTTGAGTTGAACATGATGTTCCGAAACTCATGAATTGAACATGTCATGAGACAGAGGTATAGTTCTTACGATGAAGTGAGCAAGTATTGCTCATTCGATGGATCGTTGAGTATTGATTGTTGAACCAATATTGAGCAAATATTCCTCATCTGAGCAAGTGCTTCTCATGTGATGAATTATTGAATATTTGATCATCTGAGCGTGTGTTGCTCATCTGATGGATTATTGGCAGCGTACCAAAAATATTAATTAGAATACTGGTCGTTGAACCGAGCATAATTAATGAAATAAATGACCATGAGGCCGTCGTAAAATTATTAAGGTTGGAATCTGGAATGATGATCTTTGGATTCAGAAACCCTAATTTGATCAATTGATGATCAATTCATGGTTGTCAGAATTTCAACCATGGGACGAAGAAGGGAGCGACCACATGGGACCGTGGATCAACCATGTAGTGTCCATATGCTCACGTGATCAAATACAAAGAATTCATGAAGAGTTGACGATTTGTTGGTGGAAGAATGATTAAATGTTGGTTTAATCATTTATTCAAAAAATGCTCGTCTGAACCTTAGGTGAGAAAACCTAATTAATTATGACGAGGCGAGGGACCGACCATGGAGTCATGAAACCGGCCCTGGGTTATCCCGTGACCGCCTGACGATCACTTCATGAAAATCCAAAGTGTTTGGGAGAGTTTTGGACCCAATACGAGCAATTGTGCAAATTAGGTCAAAACTGTGAAAATTGATGGGACCGGCTTCCGTGAGCCAAAGAGCCAATCTTGGTCAGCCAAGATAGCATGCTCGTGTCCCCAAGGCGTCTGCGTCTCAGTCCTGAGAATTTTGATATTTTCTGGCGTGCAATTGAGCATCCATTCGAGAAAATATGCCAAAATTAGGGTTTCGACGAAACTGAGGAAAAACACCATGAGATGATGAAAAATAATTATAAAATAAGGAATGAGGGGGCGTGGGACCGCCGTGGTCAAGGCGTGGTCGGCCGGTTGTGACCACGGTCCTGTGGTGCCTTTTCCTTAATTTTATAATATTTTGATGATTTTATGAAATATTCATGAATTTTGAGAAATTTGATGAATTTTGGGAGTTTCCATGAATTGAAGGAGTTTTCATGAGTTCAAGGAAGAAAAAGATATTAAAATAATAAAACAAGGGCATGTGGGACCGTGGAAGGCATGACTGGCCGGCTAGGGCCCGGTCCCACAAGTTTCCCTAGTTTTATAATGATTTTATGAAAAATTCATGAATTTTGAGAAATTTGATGAATTTAGGGAGTTTCCATGAACTGAAGGAGTTTTCATGAGTTCAGGGAAGCAAAAAATATTAAAATAATAAAAAGAAGGGCGTATGGGACCGTGGAGGCATGACCGGCCGGCTTGGGCCCGGTCCCACGAGTTTTCTTAATTTTTTAATATTTTTTAGGTATTTTTGATGATTTGAGGGAATTTTTCCTAATTTGAGAGAAATACCATGAAATCAAGGAATTTGATGAATTCAAGGAAAACTAATAATAAAATAATAAAACAAAGGGGCGTGTGGGACCGGATAGGGCATGGCCGGCCGGCCAAGGCCCGGTCCCACAAGTTTTCTTAATTTATATTATTTTATTATTATTTGATGATTTGTGCAAAAATACCATGAAATCAAGGAGTTTTTTCATGAAATTAGAGAAATAATAATAATAATAAAATAATAAGAAACCGTGGGTGTGGGGCCGGTTGGGACCAAGGCATGGCCGATTGGCCAATGGTCACGCCCCACACTCCTTTCCTTAATTTTATATTATTTTTTATGGATTTATGGAAGTACCATGAAACCGAGGAGTTTCCTCGAGACGAAGGAGATTTGATAAAATGAGAGGATTTTCATCAAATCATGGAAAATAATAAAAATGCATTAAAAATACAAAACTGGCGTGGGATTGACCACGACACGGTCGGTCGGTCGTGTGTCCATGCTCCCAGCACCCTGGTCAATATTTTTAATTATTTATTATTTTCTTCTCTATTTTGCATAGGTTCATCGTTTCGTTGTATTTTTGAAATACTCGTTCGTGTGGTGACTGTTAGTGTATCATCGTTGAATACACCTTCACCATTTGAATCGGGGCTTACTTAGAGGTAGCTCAGACGCCCGGTTGTTGATTATTTATTACTAATTGTGGAATTCAATGGAGAATAATTCACAAAACTGAGTAATAAGATGTTTATTATTAATTCATAGGATCAGCTGAGGATTCGACTGCGGATTCAGAATAATAAAGTGAGCATTACCATTCCATGGGATCGTAGATTCGACCATAAAATCGGAGTAATTAAGGTTTATCTATTACCATTTATGAAACCAGTTGTGGATTCGATCATGAAATCGGAGTAATGAGATAATATAGTTATTGCTATTCTATGAGATCAAGTTGTGGATTCGATCATAGAATCAGAACAATTGTTATTGTCATTCCATGGAACCAGTCGTGGATTCGACCATGGAATAGGAGCGATTGTAATTAGGAATAATTAATTTTGTGGATCTATACTAGTAGAGCAAGCTGTCTAGGAGAATTAATTATCCTGATACGAGCTTGCCGGTAAGTCATATCCTTTATATAGTCAGGGTAAACTTGTTGTTTGTTCCTGAAGACGTTATCGCTCTATACTAGCAGAGTAAGCTGTCTAGGAGCCGTCCATCTCGTGACACTATATAGAAATAATCACTGAAAGTGTTCAGTATTCATGAGATATGCCGTTGTCCAGTCGTGAGATATGTATTCATGAGTATTCATGAAAATCCACCATCTACATTAAGTCCCCTGCTTACTGAGGAAGGTTGTGCTCCTCAGGCAACATTAAATGGTGATTTTCCGGCCATAAATAATAATACCAGTAATTGAACTTAGTCGTAAGTTGAGATGTTACCGGATTTAGAGAGCATGATCAAACCACGACTTGATGAAGGCTTCAATGTCATGATTGGAGCATCGTTTTATGAGCATAAATTGGTGTTGAACCGCTGGTTTGGATGACGAGTCCGTGGTCGGTAAGGATTCGCGGGTCGGGTCAAATAAGGAAATCCTTAGAAAATTAGGTTTTGGAAATAAAATTGATATAAAAGGGATTAATTTTTTTTTTTATTTTTACTCACAACCAGATCCTGATCAACTCTTCATCTTCACGCCAGCAGGAGAAGATTCTCGCCGTCGCCGGACCACCACCTGCCGCCGTCGGTCGCCGTCGCTGCCGCCTTCGGCCAATTTCCGGCCGGCGCTCCCAGGTACGTTTTTTTTTTTTTTGCTGATGTTTATGATCCTCATGAGTTTTTTATGCTCTGATCATGATGAAGTTATATACATGTGTGTATATTAGTGTGAGTTTTATGAAAAAACCCTCGTTTTTGAAAACGTATGTTCGTTCGATCGTTAGTTTTAAAAACTAATTATAATCCCTGATTTAGGAGAGATTTTTTTTTTTAATATGAACCTAGGTCCAGTGATAAAACTTAGTGTATGAGCTTTCATGTATACCAAGGTTTCATCATAAAATAAGTGAATTTTCATGAAATTGGAAAAATCCTTCGTTTTAGAGAAAAATAATGATGACACGAAGGAAAATAGGTATGATGAACTTGTATCCGGTGATAAAATTTTTCTTATGAGATTTCATGTAAATACAAAACTTTATCATATGTATGAGATGTGATCTTTCACAATATTTTTTGAAATAAACCTTCGTGTTAAAGACAAATAACGACGATACGAAGGAAAAATATTTATATATATATATATGCAGCCATGACATATATTGTGAAAAATATAATGATATATTTTATTTTCATGAATTTGTTTTCATTAAATAAAATCCTTGGGATTTTATGTATGCAAGTTGCATTAATTGTTGTTTTTTCGAAAAATCAGAAACGTGGGTTTTGAGGAACCTTCGAAGATAGACAATATATTTATGATGAAATATTTTATTGTTGTAAACTTCGTAGGTCAGTTGTGTGAATGTTCACATTATGAAAATTGTGCCCGTGATTTTATGAAAAATCAGTTTTGAAATTAACAAAGTTTCGTTCGTTTTTTGCAGTTTTCGAAGAGACGAACGATTTTGAGGTGTTAACTCTAGTATTACTATCACCATTGTTAGTGGAAGTATAAAAGGTAAGAGTTAAGAGCTACTAGTTTTTGCTTGTATTTCCTTGATTTATATCTGGACGGCATACTGAAGTAGAATGTAGTGTGAACCTTTTCAGCTACTTAGCAAAGTTTTCCAATTCCCAAGCTGACGACGCCTCGAGGGAAGAGATGTGCGTTGATGATGGTATCTCCAGAGATGAGACATGCATGGATGAAACTTCCGTTGGGGGAGACGAAGATGAAATCCCTGGGATTAAGAATGTCCCAAACATAGATGATGCATTCTTTGAAAAAGATATCCCAGGATCTGAGCAACATTTGAAATCCCCAGTGTATCGTCTTTTGATAAATCCCAGAACTGTTACTTAGAAGAAGTTGGTGACTCCTAAGACAGTGATTCGATTTTGTCTTGAACGAGGGGTCTTCGCCTCATCAATCATAGAGTTTAAGCTTTCTCGAAGACCTTTGGAGAAATTTGCCGGCTAGGCGAGGCATATGTTGGGTTTTCCTCATGTGAGGACTATGCTCGACCAGGCGCAGGTGACGAGAGCTATTCAAGCTTATGGAGAGTTGTTCATTTATCATGACGCAAGTGGTATTGTGGCTCTGTTTTTTCGCTGATGCATTCCCACTCACACTTTCATATGTAGATGGGGAGAGTTTACCATTACCTTGGAAGACGTGGCGGCTCTGATGCATCTCCCGATCACGGGCAATCTTCCTGGGGATGTTTCAGATGAGGAGACCGCCGTTTCTCATGTCTTGACAGCTGCAATGGAGAAAGCGAATAAGGCTGGTAGTAAAGGATGCTATGCTTCCTGGTTGACACACTGGTGGCCCAAAGACGATGTTTCTGATAAACCCATCGACGGTATGTTACCCATTGCTGCTTTCTTATGTTTATGGTTGTCCAGAGACGTTTTTGAAGACAGTGGAAACTTGTTGAAGCCTTTTGTGATTCCCTTTTCTATTAAGATGGATCAAGGCGAGCAACTTCCGATAGGTAATTTATTCTTAGGCTCCTTGTATTACAACCTGGACTCCTTGATTATAGACTCCAGTGTGTCGAACGACTCTATGAAGATTGAGTGTTATGCCAACACGATGTTTCTTCAAGCTTTGATGTGGGAGCATTTTAAGAATTATGCACCTACTCCACGTAATGTTCTGCAAGGACCGAATACTGATGCACGCCATACTTTCCCTGAGAAAGATAATGCTAGGATCATGCGTTGGTCCACCAAGCAGCCTCGTTCTAAAATACGTTTTATTGATGTGTTAGATGAAGAATCTGAGTTCAATTTTCGCCCGTGGGTATTAGTCCCTGATTATGTTTCTCAGCCGATGACTTTCAATACTGGAGAAGGCACGAGTTTGACATCTGAGTGATGGCGAAAGATCTTTCATGTTGAGTTGCACTCCTGGTCATTTGCTATCAGTCACATTTGGAGAGCTTTCAGTGGAGGAGTACAATATTGATAGAGCAACTCGACAAATGGGCATGGATCAGTGTGTTCCAACCATACGGAGAAGGAAGCCATCAGTTGAGCAACTCATGACTCATTTGGATCATACTCACGTGGAAGGGAGTAGCTATTGGTTTCCTGGTTCTGATAGATTCGCCTATGTAACCCCAGGTTATGTAGAATTATGGGACCAGCAACTTGGGCGTTTGCGTGGCTTTGTAAGATTTCCCAGACCTCCATTCAAGGATCTTCCTTCGGCTGAGATGATTTCCATTCGACCAAGATTGAAGTATCTTTCTGGTGATAAACGAAAGTCGTCTCTAGGATGCTCTCAGATATGTTTCTTCATATAATCTTCAAGAAATTATAAGAACTGTATTCTGATTATATTACTGGATTTTACCACAGGACGGTCGTAATATACGACCTCGAATCGGTGTAGATTTCTCAGAGACTGAGGCGGTTATTCATGGAGGAGAAGGCAGGCATAAAGGTTATAAGCTGTTACCTAATACCGTAAAGTCCCCAGTTGGTGCTTTGGTGAGTTCCCAATATTTATCACCGTGACTTTCATTGCTATTAGCATTAGAATCATGAAGCCGACGTTGTTAATTTTGTTGCAGAATTTTACTCCATCAAGTCTTGAAGGTCTTCAATTTTCTGCTACTGAACAAGCAATTGCTGATTTGAGTGACGAGGAAACTGTAAGTATTTCTTCACATGTTCAAATGTAGTGCTTCATGGATGAAAATATTGATTGTAAAGGACCGTACAGGAGGATGTCGTCATGGAGATGGAGAATTCTGGAACTCAATCATCCTCTGGGAAGGGGAATGGAGGTAATTCCCAAGATTCAGAACCGGATGGAAGTGATGTTCCTCTTGTCATTGGTGTGGACAATTCCAACCCCTTGGACACTTTGGAGACTCCTCAAGTAAGTATATATCCTGTATATTCTTCATAGAAGTACAAAAGTGTTGACTTGTGAATGAATGAATGAGAACCCATGTGAATATATGAAAACTTAGTCGAACTTCGTCGTCAGAAAATTCAGAACCCAACTTTTAGTAAAAACGTTGTAGAATCTTCGTCCGGAGTCGGATTTTGATGATCTGCATGTGCAAATTCAAGCCCGGAAAGTTTCCGAGCTTTCTCAAAGAAGATTTTTAAGTTTTGAGCACGTTCAGAACTTGAAAAAGGCAAAATAGTAAACTTTCAGGAGACTTCCAGAACTTTTACAGATTCCACTTGATATTTTGGCCACATCTACCAGCTCGTTCATCGGATTGTCATGAAATTTTGACACGTCATAGAGCACATCCATACGAAGAGAATGGCATATGACCTATCCTCATATTGCTCGTAGATTTCCCCCAGTACTTCTCTTAGTACAGGGCAGAGTTCAGTTTCTTCAGACGGACTCATCGTAAAACGTGTTTTCACGACTTTCATGCTATTCGCTCGTGTCTTGAATGTAGTATGATGAAATTTGATGATTTTTCCTTGTGGATATACTGTGTTTCATAATATTTTTTGGCTTCGTGACTCTAGCCTCATGTAATCTTCGTATTAGGTGCTAAATACCGAAGTTGAGGATACTGGAGCCAATGATGATAACTCTAACCCTTCCGAAGTTATTGATGAAGAGACGGATATCCCTGCACTTCGAGGCCATGAGAAGGTCTCTGCTGATGTTATGGAAAACTAGACGGTTGTTTCCTCGGTGATAGAAGAAACCGAGATTGCAGCGGAGAATACCGAAGGAACTGTTGCTTTGGTCGTGGAAGCCGCTCCAGTGATTGAGAACCATATAATAGTGTATGAATATCCAACTGCAGGGGTTGCTTTCGATCCTCCCTTTAACACTTCACTCCCATATCATGAACTGGTCGGTGGATTCAGCGTTCTCATTGGATATGCACACTTGTACAAGACGATATGGAAGAAGTTCGGCCACATGATCGTTGACAGGAACCCTGGGCTTACTTATGATTTAACCATGAAAGTAGGCGTTATCTTGCGTGTCGTGAGTGATATGCATACGAGACCCAGGAATACCGTGACTCCAGATATACTCTTTGATTGGGAGTTTAACTTGGAGAATTCAGAAAGACTTGGCCTCAACGTGAGATGGCTTCGTAAGAAAATAAATGTTATCAAGGATTCATGTGAGAAGAACGTACCCTTTCCAAACGATGCTGTGAAGGAGAAGGAGGACAAGATTGCCAAGCTGACCGAGGAGTTGAACAAGGAGAGGGCAGCTTTGCAAATCTTGAAGGATGCTAATGAGCGAAAGCCTTTTCTTGTTGATCTCTTAAACTTCTGAACTTCTGAGAGATGTGAGGTTTATACTTGGGTTTTGATATTTAGATGGTTTTGGATTGACTGATGGTTAAGGATTTTCTTGTAGATTTGATAGAGATTTTCTTTTACGAAATATGAACTGAATTTTGATAAATTGTTGAATTCAAATACTGATTGCAAGTATTGCAAATGTTTTGGAGGAATTGAAATACAAATGAAAGAAAATCCTAAATGTTAAATCCCAACGCCATGAGTGCTTCAAACGCCCAATACCTTAATCATCCAATAATTTCAGATAAACGCCTTGAGCCAATTTTCGTGAATTACTAGTAGGGTTCTGCCATCTGTGTGGTCAATTTGTAGTATCCTCCGGACACGGACTCGGCGACCATGAATGGTCCTTCCCAATTGGAGTTCCTTGTATAATGAAGACCGCGCTGAACTGCTTTGAGAACCAGGTCCCCTTCATGAAACTTGTTGGGCTTGGTCGATCGTGCCTTGAATATCTTCCGCTGATTCGGAATTCCCTATTTGATGGAATTCCAAGATTGTGGCCCGTAAAGACACTCGCGCGGAAGAGAGTATCCAGCATAGTGTTGATCATGCTTAGCCAAGTCTTCAGCAATAAACCTCTCGATGGAGTGACCGACTTGAAGAAGTTCTGAACTCAACCATTGCGTGTAATATTACCGAGGTGAAGTTACCCACTCGTAGCTTTTGATGACTGCTAAATTATTCATAGGGAGAAGTCCCTGGACCATAGTAGCGTATTTGAACATTGGTAATATTGGAGCAAGAGGAGGAATAAGACTTTCCTGAGCTCGAAACCTTCTGACAAAGGAGTGCGGATTTTCTCCGAGTTCTTGCGTAAGCCCCATCAGAGCTGTTACTTCTTCCAGATGCTCAAATGGTGGTGCGTCCTCTGCTTCGTCTTCCGTCTCGGAATCCTTGTCGATGACAGGATGTGTTGAAGGCATCGTTGTCCTTTCAGCATGAATCCAAGTTCTCCCAAGGATCATGTCTTATCCAGGATCTTCCCGAATTATGAAAAACTTGGCCTCAGTGCAGATCAATCTTTCCGTAACTTTGAGAGTGATGAAGCCGTATGCGTTTCTGGAGATTCCTTCGTGGTCCCTGATTGCTATGGGAGCGTGGGTGGCTTCCCGTCGAGTAATACCAGCAGCTTTGAGAGTTTTCAAAGGGATGATGTTGAAAACGGTACCAACATCGATGTACGCCCTCTTGAACTCATTTCCTTTAATGTGCATTGTGGTGAGCAGACCCCAGTCATACATTTCTATGTCGGTGGCTGAAGTCCCGGTGGTAGTCTCTTGGATCAGCGGACGTCTTCCGGACACAATGTGGTTCAGTGCAGCAAACATGTATTTCCTTTGAGCTTTCGAAAGATACAACAGCTCGCAGACACAATCGATCAGAGGATGGACCGTTTCCTTGACAGGAGGTTCGGAGATGGTAAAAGTTCTGACTGGGAGGGGGTTTTTATGCACCCCCTCAGTCCCCAGGTTGAGCTCTCCTGATTCGACCTTTTCTTTGAATATGTGCTTCAAAATTTTGCAATCACTCGTGGGATGGATGTCGTATCTATGGAAGCGACAATACCGAGGATTTTCCATGGCCTCTTCAGTTGGTTCCTTCTTGACATAAGGCAATTTGATTGCAACGTCTTGAATCCAGGCATCGAGTAGTTCATTAACTTCTTCCATTGAACAGGTAAAATTATGTGCTTCTGGATCTTCCGTATGCTGAGGAGGGATTTTCCAATTCTCCTTCTTGTGTGTCTTTGAAGGGGTGGAAGAAGTCTGCTTGTGTTGTGGTTCTGCTTTTCGCTTACTCCCTTCCGCAACAACATTTTTTGAAGGTTGCAGGTTATACTTCTTGTTGATCAGACGCCTGCTTCCTCGAGTGTCTTTTGAATCTTCAGTCTTTGTAGACTTTTCTCTTTCCAAAAGAGCGGGTGCAGTGGTTGCCGACCTCTTCGCAGCTTCGTGAAGATCTGAGAAAGTCTGGAATCGAAGGTTTTCTAGCAAGTCCCTGTAGACCGGGAGCATTCCATTGATGCACAAGTCCACCAGTTGTTGTTCCGTGACGTTTGGGTCGTGACAATCCAGGGCTTGGACTTTGAACCTTTTCACACAATCATTGGGATTTTCACTGACCCTTTGAAACATTCTTCCAAGGTCGGAGAGGGTGACTTGTTCTGACACGAAGAAGTATTTCCTGTAAAATGCTTTAACAATTTCTCCCCAATTGTTGATGGTCCCTGGTGTGATGCTGTTATACCAGGTGTATGCCCTGACTTTCAGAGATTTTGAGAATTCCTTGAGACGGACGACATGATTATGTTCATGTTCTCCCAGGCTTCGAGAAAACGAGAGACATGTTCCCGAGCATTGCCAGTTCCATCATACAAGGTGAAAGTTGGAGAAACGTAACCTTTGGGGAGTGGAATCCTCTGCATAGCGGCAGGATAAGGAGGTTGATGACAATGGTCATGCGATTTCTTTCCTTTTCCATGGTTCTCTAAGAGGTGCTCCAAATCCTCGCGAGTGATGAAATTCGGTGATCCCTTTGCTGATGAGTTGTCGGCAGCAATTTTGTGGATTTCGTCGTCTTCTACTGTATGGATTGGAATTACTTCAGGACCGTCGTTCGAGGATTTCTCCTTCTCCTTTCCCTTCTCTTGAGTCTTCTCTGACATCTTGTCAGTAAGAGTTTTGATATAATTGCACAGGTCCTTCTGTGTAGCAGCCATGTCAGTTTGATTCTTTGCAAGAGTCTCCTGCGCTTTGATAAGATCGATAATGATAGGTGGTGGATCTCATCTCACTTCTTCAGGGTGTCGTCCGGACAGTGGATGTCCTTCAACGTGAGGAGGAGTAACGTCACCACCACCAGTATTGGAGGTCGGAATTGTCTCCGAGATATTCTGATTATTGTTGTTGCTAGTCCTAGCACGGTTTGTATTAGGATTTGTAACTGAACCCGACCTGAGATCAACCATCTTGTGAAATTGTGAGATTGCAACCGAGAGAATGATCTCCCACTGTGGTCGCCAATCTGTAGATGGGGAAAAACAATTTGCTGGTTTTTAAGGAATTGAGGAGACGACCGTACGGAGGAGACTCATCGGACCGAGCGAAATGTTAAACCTCACACACATGCACCGCTGCAAAGGGGGTGATTTATATTCGAGAGATCAATCTGTAGTACTCCGGCCTAAATCAAGACAATGACCGTTCCAGAGTAAATTCGGTCACAAGAGAGGATGGGTTGATCTGTAGGAGGGAAGCTGAGAAATGTGTGGAATCAATGGTAATCAAAGATTGTGGGTGTGTGAATTCCGAATGCAATAAGCTCCGAGTGATTGAAATTGCTCAATTGAGAGTAGTTGCTCAATTGATGAGTTGATGATCTCGTGTTGTCAGTTTGACGTGATATTGATGATACTGATGATGCTTCAATCATGATTCAGAGACTTATTTATATTGCTGGAATTGTATACACCATGATTCCATGAAGTGTGACAGTTGATGGAATCAAGGAGTGGGGAAGTGGAGATCGTGTTTGAAACCAGTTGCTCAACGTGTGGAGACTTGGTCGATTTTTCACCCACTACCTCGTGTATTCCTTCAACTGATTGCACGACTTGCTCAAATTCCATCATGTGGTTGAACACATGTGCCGTAGACTGCCAGACCAAAAACCCTAAGTGATATCCCCCCAAGTGACACGATTGACGTCTCGTGGTTTGTTAGTCAATTGATGACTTCGTGGTTTGATGGGACGATGAGTCCATGTAGTCGTTGAGTTGAACATGATGTTCTGAAACTCATGAATTGAACATGTTATGAGACAGAGGTATAGTTCTTATGATGAATTGAGCAAGTATTTCTCATTCGATGGATCGTTGAATATTGATTGTTGAACCAATATTGAGCAAATATTCCTCATCTGAGCAAGTGCTGCTCATGTGATGAATTGTTGATATTTGATCGTCTGAGCGTGTGTTGCTCATCTGATGGATTATTGGCAGCGTACCAAAAATATTAATTAGAATACTGGTCGTTGAACCGAGCATAATTAATGAAATTAATGACCATGAGGCCATCGTAAAATTATTAAGGTTGGAATCTGGAATGATGATCCTTGGATTCAGAAACCCTAATTTGATCAATTGATGATCAATTCATGGTTTTCAGAATTTCAACCATGGGACGAAGGAGGGAGCGACTACATGCGACCGTGGATCAACCATGTAGTGTCCATATGCTCACGTGAGCAAATACAAAGAACTCCTGAAGAGTTGACGATTTGTTGGTGGAAGAATGATTAAATGTTGGTTTAATCATTTATTCAAAAAATGCTCGTCTGAGCCTTAGGTGAGAAAGCCTAATTAATTATGACGAGGAGAGGGACCGACCATGGAGTCATGAAACCGGCCCTGGGTTATCATGTGACCGCCTGACGATCACTTCATGAAAATCCAAAGTGTTTGGGAGAGTTTTGGACCTAATACGAGCAATTGTGCAAATTAGGTCAAAACTGTGAAAACTGATGGGACCGGCTTCCGTGATCCAAAGAGCCAATCTTGGTCGGTCAAGATAGCTTGCTCGTGTCCCCAAGGCGTCCGCGTCTCAGTCCTGAGAATTTTGATATTTTCTGGCGTGCAATTGAGCATCCATTCGAGAAAATATGTCAAAATCAGGGTTTCGATGAAACTAAGGAACAACACCATGAGATGATGAAAAATAATTATAAAATAAGGAATGAGGGGGCGTGGGACCGCCGTGGTCAAGGCATGGTCGGCCGGTCGTGACCACGGTCTCGTGGTGCATTTTCCTTAATTTTATAATATTTTGATGATTTTATGAAAAATTCATGAATTTTGAGAAATTTGATGAATTTTGGGAGTTTCCATGAATTGAAGGAGTTTTCATGAGTTCAAGGAAGCAAAAGATATTAAAATAATAAAACAAGGGCGTGTGGGACCGTGGAAGGCATGACTGGTCGGCCAGGGCCCGGTCCCACAAGTTTCCCTAATTTTATAATGATTTTATGAAAAATTCATGAATTTTGAGAATTTTGATGAATTTAGGGAGTTTCCATGAACTGAAGGAGTTTTCATGAGTTCAGGGAAGCAAAAAATATTAAAATCATAAAAAAAGGGCGTGTGGGACCGTGAAGGCATGACCGGCCGGCTTGGGCCCGGTCCCACGAGTTTTCTTAATTTTTTAATATTTTTTAGGTATTTTTGATGATTTGAGGGAATTTTTCCTAATTTGAGAGAAATACCATGAAATCAAGGAATTTGATGAATTCAAGGAAAACTAATAATAAAATAATAAAACAAAGGGGCGTGTGGGACCGGCTAGGGCATGGCCGGCCGGCCAAGGCCCGGTCCCACAAGTTTTCATAATTTGTATTATTTTATTATTATTTGATGATTTGTGCAAAAATACCTTGAAATCAAGGAGTTTTTTCATGAAATTAGAGAAATAATAATAATAATAAAATAATAAAGAACCGTGGGGTGTGGGGCCGGTTGGGACCAAGGCATGGCCGGTTGGCCAATGGTCACGCCCCACACTCCTTTCCTTAATTTTATATTATTTTTTATGGATTTATGGAAGTACCATGAAACCGAGGAGTTTCCTCGAGACGAAGGAGATTTGATAAAATGAGGGAATTTTCATCAAATCATGGAAAATAATAACAATGCATTAAAAATATAAAACTAGCGTGGGATAGACCACGACACGGTCGGTCGGTCGTGTGTCCGTGCTCTCAGCACCCTGGTCAATATTTTTAATTATTTATTATTTTCTTCTCTATTTTGCATAGGTTCATCGTTTCGTTGTATTTTTGAAATACTCTTTCGTGCGGTGACTGCTAGTGTATCATCGTTGAATACACCTTCACCATTTGAATCGGGGATTACTTAGAGGTAGCTCAGACGCCCGGTTGTTGATTATTTATTACTAATTGTGGAATCCAGTGGAGAATAATTCACAAAACTGAGTAATAAAATGTTTATTATTAATTCATAGGATCAGCTGAGGATTCGACTATGAATTCAGAATAATAAAGTGAGCATTACCATTCCATGGGATCGTAGATTCGACCATAGAATCGGAGTAATTAAGATTTATCTATTACCATTTATGAGACCAGTTGTGGATTCGATCATGAAATCGGAGTAATGAGATAATATAGTTATTGCTATTCTATGAGATCAAGTCGTGGATTCGATCATAGAGTCAGAAAAATTGTTATTGCCATTCCAGGGGACTAGTCGTGGATTCGACCATGGAATAGGAGCGATTGTAATTAGGAATAATTAATTTTGTGGCTCTATACTAGCAGAGCAAGCTTTCTAGGAGCATTAATTATCCTGATACGAGCTTGCCGGTAAGTCATATCCTTTATATAGTCAGGGTAAACTTGTTGTTTGTTCCTGAAGACGTTATCGCTCTATACTAGCAGAGTAAGCTGTCTAGGAGCCGTCCATCTCGTGATGCTATATAGAAATAATCACTGAAAGTATTCAGTATTCATGAGATATGCCGTTGTCCAGTCGTGAGACTACATATCTACATGTACTCTGAGAGAAAGTACTCTCCGTTGAGGATTCGATGAGAGAGCCTTGTCTCAATACTCGCGTCCGATTGCTGAATCAGAGCTTCGTATAATTATGAGTTTACAATTTTAGCCTTTGTAGAAAATCCACCATCTACAATTTGTTATTTCCTCATTAAAAAAATTGCTGGTGTTTGTGTTATTTCTTTTCCGCATTATATTCTTTATCTTTATAATTGAAATATCACAGGTTATGCGTTAATCAATCAAAGTAGATACATCCATCCTTGTTTGTTGGATACGACTTGATTGATTACTTGGGAAATTGATCTTTGGAATCACCCAAGTCCTCTCACACGAGAATCAGGTTCACGAACTAGCCTCTGTAAACTTTCTGATTGTGAGAGAAAGAGATATGATTCTAGATATTGTTCCTTGATTGAGATTCATTAAGTTGAACTCTCGGGATTGTGTTTAAGTTTGTCCGTACAGATTTCCTAAGAAAAATTTGGTGGTGTATTTTGGTATCCCCGCGTTTTCACTGTTCTCACTTGGTTTGTTGTTCCGAAAAGTTGCAAGCTGAAACTTGGATGGCTATGTAGACTTAATCCCTACATGTTGTGTATCTTGTTGCAGAAAAAATGATTATGACTAGGTTAATTGAGACGTAAGAAATGATTTCTTGCAACCTAAGTTATTTCTCGAACTGCTAAGTCCGGGTTCTTTCCTGAGATACAGAGAAATTATTTCTTTAGTTAGAACTTAACTTGCGTTGAGGTTCTTTCCATAGGAGTATTACATAATTTTAACATCGAGTAATCTCCATAAGGGAGTTATTTCCTAAGATAACTTCAACTTATGAAGATAGACAATGTGCACAAATTGTGGCAACTGCCTAAATTAAGATACATAACATGGTTCACAAGTTAGGTAAATTTTTGAAAAGTAATAACATTCGTCGCATAAAAAAATATTTAGAGTAAAAGCCATAAGCGTGTGAAATGTTCACCTTGAATACAAAGAAGGAAAGTGCATGGACACAAGAAAAGAAGTTCGCCGATTGCACTTTTAGGTTCGTATATCACCAAGGTAGGTTCGCAAACTCAAGTAAGTTCCGAGTTCAGGAACTACAAAATCTAATTAAGTTCGGGAACTCAAATTGATTTTGGATTTCAATAACTTTATAATCTAACTAGGTTTGCAAGTTCACCAAAGTATGTTCACGAACTTGAAGTGATTTTTGAGTTCAGGAATTTCAAAGTTCTAATAGGTTAGTTCAAAAACTCAAGTGAAATTTGCCTTTAAGAACCCCTGATGCCATGTATGTTCGCGAACTCAGCGATTATGTTCGCCAACTTAAATGCGCAAAATTCATGTAAGTTTTCATACTCGGTTAGTTGTTTCAAAAAGTTTCAAATTAAACTTGAAATCGAAACATCACAAGAAAAAAATATTTTGCTCTCGTAGTGCTAGATCATATTTGATCTAGCAGCACATTCGCCAAACATGAGGCACTTTGTGATGTCACCAAATCCAGAGTTTAACCACAGTCAAAAGTACGAATTGTAAGCTGCCAAATACAGTTGGCCGTATTTTTAGATAAACTCTAGATTTTTAGATGTCTATAATTACTGAAAGTCACTCCAGATCTTCCTCAACAGGGTATTAAATGGCGGAATTGCTTTATGCAAAACTATTCACGGTCAGTGCTCCATCTCCATAATCTACAACAATCATTTCTACATTTGCTACACTTCCCAGGGTTATAGGATATTTTGTGATGCTGAGTGTTGTTTTAGTTAGAACTTAGAAGTACAAACCCGGTCCATAGAGTTTCAGGATCACAACTTAACGGTATCACGCACCTGGTTAACAATTTCAAACCACGTTTTCGAAAATAAAAAGTATCAGGATCATCCACGAGTAGTGCAAACGAGGGAAAATTGAATCCCAACCATTGCAATCATCGTTCCATGAAATTCAGCAAAGCTATTTGCTGAATGGTAACCTGTTTTCACTTACATGATTATTTGGATACATGAACTATCCTAGTACGCATATGGTTTCCATACGCATTGGTTGACGAACACGCTGGGAAGACAGCGCTGTGCCATCTTTGAACCAACAATCCTGACCTTAAATCTTCCTCTGGTCAACTAAAAAACAGTGAACAACGTAGCCCCATTCAGCTAGCATGCATATGGAGAAATCACCATTTTCTTATCAATTTCTTGATATGATGCAGTTGAATATGTATGGTTTTGAACATTATTAAATTATAGTTATTCATATGAACGTAGTAATCGGCACTGTACGACTTGTGAATCAAAGAAAACATACATGATTATAGTTGTACCAAGATCTTTTTTCTTTTTCCTTTCCGTTTATGCTCACATAAGAAGGTATCACTTCTGAATTTTCTTAAGTCCATTCACTAATTAAGATAACAAAAATTATGGTAAGGGTGTACAAAAATGCTTCCATGGAAGACCAAATAATTCGTAGAGGTCCCTAGGTTGAAGAAGAATATGAACGGTTAGGCATGTTCTTAAGTATTATGGGTGAACATCCATGGGATCCTATGGCAAAAGCTTCAGGTAGTGATTACGTTGATAAAACATGAATAAACAAGTACGGTGTTGTGTCTTCTAACTAATCATGTACATGGAATTAATGAAAGTTAACTGTTTCGTGTTGCAGGACTTATGAGAACTTCCAGAATACGATGGATGAATTATCTGTATCTGGACCTTAAACACGATCAAATGACTATCGAAGAATAACACTTGAAGAAAGAGCATATGATTCTTCGACTCAATGGACGCTGGGTAACAAGTAATAAATACGGCCGAATGTACTTGGCAGCTAAAAATACGGCCGAATGTATTATAACTGTGGTTAAACTTCGGGTTTGGAGACATCACAAAACGCCACATGTGTGGCCACCATGCTGCTAGATCAAATATGATCTAGCAGTGCTAGAGCAAAATTCTTTCCATCACAAGACACTTGTCATTGGATTATTTATGATATGATCCTTCTTTGCATTTGATCATTTAGTAAAGTCTCCGCCTTTTCTACGATAGATAAATAGATAAAAGGCGAAATAGTTCAATAGGAAAATAAGTCTTTGTTACTCACCTTTGATAAAGTTCTTCAAATGATGTATTCGTGTGATTTTCAATCTTCGAGAGTTACTTGGATGATCCTAGGATTCTTAAAAAGATGGGGTTCCAAGTTGTTTATGGGTGAAAACTATTCATGCCGAATTTGGTAATTTGGGGTGTGTGGATGAGAAATGAATCTAAACCCTAAACAAATGCACTGCACGGGAGTGCTTTGTGATTCGAGAAATCAGTCTGTACAATTCTGGCCTAAACCAAGAAATGGCCGTTCCAGACTTGCTTCGGTCACAAAGTGAAGGAGATAGGGTTGATCTTAGGGAGGGAAGCGAAGAAGGTGTTGAGATTGTGAAGTTGTTGGCTATGTATGACTTGTATCAGAAAGCTGAACTGGCTTGCAGAATGTAAGCTATCAGTTCCGATGTTTGAATACGGTTGTATCAACACTTGCTTCTGTTGTCTTGTCCTGTTTGAAAATAGGGAGGAGAACCTATTTATACAAGTCATTGAGCCTAACCCACGTCTCTCATGGGAAGTGGAGAAAGTGGAGTGATGGAGTAGTGGAGTTGCGTGTGTTAGTGTTACACGATCAGTCTTGCCCACTTCTCCCATCATCACTAACCGTCCATGACTTCCTGACACGTTCTTGTGATGACGCATTGTGCGCTGCACGATGTAAACTGTCAGACCAATACCCCAGTATGTATCCCCCAGTTTGTGACATGATTGATGTCTCGAGTATGTGGATCGTGGGACCCACAGAAAGTAGCATGTAATGCTAGATTAAATAACTAAGTTATTTAGGAATTCGATATTTATGAAATATCGTGTGAATCCTATGCATGTAATGCATCGAATGTATTTAGCATGAGTGAAACATCACTGTTTTAAGGCTTAATGGAGTAAGTCACGATTAAGCGTCTTAAAATAGATGCATGTCTAGCCATCTTCAAGTGATCGTTTTGGGATGTACAGGTAAGTCCCGACTTGGCCGATCACTTGGTGTGGTAGAGTGATGGATGGTAATCACCACGACACCTCATGGACCAGTTAACTCCTGACCAGGGTTGTATAACCAAGCAGGTGAAGTTGAACGGACAAGACGATATTTGAGACACTCATCTGCGACCGTTAGTGGAATCAGGGTTTATGAAGAGGTGCGCAAGCATCACTTTTCAGCTTGGTCGAATCCAAGCTTGGGACACGATTTTGGCAAGGACGATTGGGCATGCGTGTAGACGGCATGCCGGTGTACATGTCCATACCTCATTGTCTCGTGAAAGTGTAATCTAGATCGCTCAATTTTTCCGGCAAAGAGGAGCGGCTAGGATTGATTTGTGACAGAGATTTTGTGCCGCAAAGGCCGTGCGTCATGCCAACTTTGGACGCGCGTTTCGAGGCGACCAAGCCTGGTCGGTCTTGGACGATTAGTCTGGTGTGCAGACGACGGGCTGGTGTACACGCCTGTATTTCATTGTCTCATAGAAACGTGATCTAAGCCACTCAATTTGTCCGGCAAAGTTGAGTGGTCGAGATTAGTTTGCAATTGGGAGGTGTGACCACGCCTAGTTTGGGCGTGTGAATCGAGGCAACCAGGCATGATATTCCTTGGCCGATCGAGTGTGGAGATAGATGGGCCCACGGTGATCATGTTGATGCGCACCGGACCTGGCTAGTCTATTCCTGGACCCTTCATTCGTGCAGGAGAAAATGAACGCTCGTGATGTTCAAACCCTAATTAGGGTTTCACCGGCCGTGCGTCATGCCTTGTTTGGGCGTACGAACTGGAATGATCAACTATAGTTGGTCCTGACCGATCGGTCATGTATGTAGGCGGGCCCATGGTGATTGTGTTGACATGCTCTGGTCCCTTTGAATCTACATCTACACCCTCCATCTATGCATGCGAATATGGATGGTTGATATTGCTTTGCGACACATGTAATGTGCCGCAGACCCTAAATTAGGGTTTCACGTCCGCGCTGCTTTGGCTGGACGTATTAGCAAGCTATGCTACCATTTTGGGGAGGTCGACCATGCGGGGCCCGCATTGGGTCGGTGGTGAATACTCCAATACCTGCCTGGGGGTTATGGATCCGATCTAAGCCATCCAATCATGCTGGTGAAGTTGGATGGTCATGATCGTTTCTAAGACTGATACGAATAGTCTAGATGCTCGATCGGGCTAGTATAACACTCCGAGAGTTATAGCTTGTACGGGTATTTCGTACATGCCTCCTTATTTAATGCTTGGAGATTCGTGTTGCTCTTCTTAGAGTGATCACTCAGTCGTCATGCCGCACCAATGATAAGAGTGGAGCAGTCCAGGAAATACAAGGCTGGTCATACATTATAAATTCACAAGGTATATGGGATTGTTGCTACATGCTCCATTTTAGGTGAATTAGTAAAGTGGAGAAGTATTCATCACTTATCAGTGGCTCTATCCTTTGCAGGATGTCAGCGCATAATTTTGACTTTTACAATTTTAGCCCTGAACTAAAATCCACCATCAACATTATGTCCCCTGCCTAGCGCATAATGGTTGCATTATTGTGGGGTAGGCATGAGATGGTGACAGTTAAAGATAAAACTTATGAGACAAAGTTAGATGTTACCAGGAAAGACGGGTCGTCCTGTACTTGGAACATGTCACATTCAAGAGGCGTCCAGGCGAGCGTTCCCCTAGTATGATGTCGGTTTTGCCTTCTTCGGTCGAGATCCTTCTCTGTGATTGCTCCGTTCTAATGTCGATCTTGCCGGATCGACCTTGCTAAGACTGCTTCGGTCGAGGGGCTATTGCGCCTGCTTGATCGAACGTGGGCTTGATGTGCCTAATCGACGGACTGTTGCGCCTGCATCGTTCGTGGGAGTATGCCAGGTGTGACGACGACCTTGGTGGGACTGGTTTCCTCCTTCAGGTATTTGAGCCAAGAAGGGAATAGAACTTGTATGCTCCTCTTCCCATAGACAAACCGTGCATGTAACCCTGAACGGATGTGGACCCCACCATGTATATGCTTCGACCAAACGTTACCCTGTTGCACCTGTTTGATAGGCATGTGGGCCCGCCTACTTCGCTCAATCGTGAGACTCATCATGCGCCTGCTTGATCGAACGTGGGCTTATTGTGCCTGCTTTGGTCGAACGTGGGACCCGATGTAAGCATGCTTGCTTCGAACATGGAAGATGTGCATGCTTCAATTAAACACGGGTCCACCGTGTACATGCTTCAAACGTCGACCCTGTGCTTCGACTGAAAACCGGCCCTGCTGTGTGCGCCTATTTCATTCGAATACCAGCCTTATGACCTTGATCAACTCCGGCTTCGTGGATTCGACCAACACCATCCTTGTTTGCTGACGTGGCTCAATACCAGACTTGCTTGCTTTGCCTGAACGTGGGACCCGTCGCGTGCCTGTTTTGGTTGGGGGCGGTTGTGCCTGCTTTGACCAATCTGGGGCTAGTTTTGCCTGATCAAGTTGGACCCGCCGCGTGCCTGCTTTGACCAGACACCAAACCTATTGCCTCACCCAACACCAGACTTGCTCCTTGACCAACACCGGCGTTGCCTTGACGAACACCGACCTTGCTGATTTGACGAACTCCGACCTTGCTGACGGACATCGCTGCCTCGACCGACACCGGCCTTGCTGTTGTGACGTCTTGCTGACTAACACCGGTCTTGCTAACCAACATCGGTCTTCCCTTTTCTCGTGGGACCCAGGCTGCTTGCTTTGCCCAAACGTGAACCTTGTATGTTCGAACGTGGTGTGGGTCCCGCTGAGAGCGTTGAAGCATCTTCTGGAGCGAGCAGGTCCTGGAGAGCGTTATAGCAGCTTCTGGAGCGAGCAGGAACCGGAGAGCGTTGAAGCAGCTTCTGCTGGAGAGAGTGTTGAAGCGGCTTCTACTGGAGAGTGCTGAAGCGGCCTCTTCTTCAGCTTGGTTTCCCTTTGCGAATTACATGCTTCTTGATTGACTACCTCTCCTGTGTTGAAGAAGTTCTTGACTGACGGCGAAGAAATTTCATGCTGAGCCTCAGTCCCCAAGCGTGGTCTACATGGATCCATCTTGTATGCCCGATGTGTCTTTTGTACGTAATGGTTGTTGATATGGTGAAGCTCTGGATGGTATCAATCGACGAGCAACAAAATTTCTTGGCAACAGCTGTGATCAGAAGAGACTGGCAGGGAGAGGCGTGGTGGCAACTTGCACGAACTTTGCACCCTCTTAAATCCCAGGTGCAATCTCCTTTGGTAACGGAACTACTTTTTCCACGGGAGACAAATTCTGAAAGCGTCTCTCATTGATGTAGGTACCGTTGATCCAGATATGGAATATCTTGGATGTTGTTTCATTATTGCGGCAGTCTTGCACGTGGTGCTAGAGTTGAAGTTGGAAATTTTGGACGCGCAGGATGTTGTATCTCGGTGGCTTTCCTCTTGATGCTTTAGTGAAACTGCTTACAGAAGGCTGAAGGTTGTATTGCCTGTTGGTAAGATGTATGCTTCCGCGAACATCATGAGGCTATTCATTACTGGCAGGCTTGTTCTTCTAGCAGGGCAGGTGTTGTCGCAACTAAGCGTTTAGCGGCTTTACGGAGTTCAGAGGATGTTTGAAAGCGCAGGTTCTTCGACAAAACACGATAGGCAGTTTCCGTCATATTGATGCACAATTACACCACTTGTTGTTCAGTCACATTTGGATCGTGACCCTCAAGTGTCCTGAATTCGGGACGCTCCAGTAGATCTGAAGATGTCCCTGGATCGCTCTTTGTCCGGGTTGACATGATAGGTGAACCCTTGTGATGATTTGGAGATGACAATATTCGTTGAATCCTACGAAATGCTTCCTGTTGTAGGGCGGTCCAGACGAAAATTTCTCGTCTATTCAACAAGGGAGTGAATGAAGCAACGAGATGGGCTAAGCCAGGTATAAATGTCGAATTCACCGTGCCCATGAAGCTGTGGAGCCCCTTAACGGTTCGCGGCAGCGGCATTGTGAGGATAGCTTGAGTCTTGTTTGACTACTATATCGTCCACGTAGTCTTCAACTTGCTTATGCATCATGTCATGGAAGATTGTCGTCATAGTGCGTTGATACGTCGCACCGGCACTTTTCAAACCGAATGGCATTACGGTATAACAAAAGTTTCCAATAGGGTTTGAAAAGATGTCTTACTTACACCATGCTCATACATCCTTATCTGGTTGTAGCCGCTACATCCATCCATGGAGGAGAACATGCCGTGTTCGCTGGTAGCATCTACCAACATGTCGATGTTGGTTAGAGGAAATCGTCATTGGGGCATCATTCGTTCAAGTCTCTGGAATCCATGCAACACCTGATCTCGCGCCTGAATTTCCTCGGAGATTGTTTGACCGGCTTGGATCGGAGATTGTATGAATGCTTACACAAGGTCGAGCTGATGGAGATAGGCCTAGGAGATTTCTCATCGTCGAGCTCATCAGTTGTGGAGTTGGTACCATCTTGCAGCTGTCGTGGAGCGTCTAGCACTTCTTCTTGTGGATGATCGTTGTTGTAGCATTCCGTTGGGTGGAGAGAAGAATTAAGATGCCTCGTCAGCAAGGATGCATCATGGGGCCTAGCCTTCGATGATGCAGGTCAGTCCTCCTCCTGGATTGACGTTCACGTGGGGAGTGGGATGCAATGAACTTTGTCTGATCCTTCCCGCGGAGCTTCCCTTGGTTTGAACAGTTCCACTCCGCATATTCGTGCGTAAGGAAACAATGATGCAGGAATACGAATGACTTCTTTATTCCGCATAGTCTTCAGGAATTGGTGATATGTTGAAGGGACGATCTCGTATGTGCTGGTTTGGTTTCATTCAAAGTCTGTCATTGTGGTAGGATGCCATACGATCTTTCCTGAGCGAACCTTGGCCGTCCTGAGAGTCTTGAGAGTAATCACATTCGAAGACACTCCCGTGTCGATGAGGGCCCTCTTGATCTCTGAATCCTTGATGCGTGCAGTAACGTGTAGGGCCCGGTTGTGACCTTCTTCTGTTTGATTGCAACAAAACATCTCTGCCCGTTGATTCTTCGAGAGGTGTAAAAGTTCGCATAAACTTTCCACTAGAGAAACCGCTTCCTGATCCACCGGCCTCTGGATCATAGTGAGACTATTGACTTGAGGAGGATCGTTGTGAGAATTTGTCCCCAGTGTAGGAATCTCCATGACAGTACCATTCATATCTGATGTCACTTCTTTGATCAGGTCCATGTAGGTCCGCGCCGCTGAAGTACCTTCTCCGGGTGCGTTGAATGTGTTCCTTGTTGGCTTCAGGGGATGTCGCGGCTCTTGTGGCAATCGATCAGTTAATGTCTTAAGAAAAGTGAGTACCTCTTTCTGTGTTGCAGCCATATCCGTTTGAATCTTAGCAAGGACCTCCTGCCTCTCCATGCGATGGTATTGGGAGATGGTCCTCCTCTTGCTCCTCCAGCTCCTCGTTCTGATGAAGGGGTGGAAGTTGTTGCTATGGTGACCGCCGGAGGCGTTACACTTGAGGAGATGCCGGGATTTGCGGTTGTTCTGTCTCTGGTGATGGGAGGTGTTACACTTACTGGAACATCTCCTGCTCCGCTAGTGCTGATAGTAGAGGAAGAAATTCCACGAGATACATTGATGGTATTGACTGGCTGCACGGTGACACCTGGGATATCAACACCGAGAGTGTTGTCAACGCTAGTCCCGTCAGGATTGATCGCTGATCCAGACCTAAGATCCACCATTTTCGAAATCAGTAAAATTGAATTGGTATTGAAGAAATTGACTTCACAACCGAGAGATTAATCTCCTACTATGGTCGCCAATTGTTTATGGGTGAAAACTATTCCTGCCGAATTTGGTAATTTGGGGTGTGTGGATGAGGAATGAATCTAAACCCTAAACAAATGCACTGCACGGGAGTGCTTTGTGATTCGAGAAATCAATCTGTACAATTCTGGCCTAAACCAAGAAATGGTCGTTCCAGACTTGCTTCGGTCACTAAGTGAAGGAGATAGGGTTGATCTTAGGGAGGGAAGCGAAGAAGGTGTTGAGATTGTGAAGGTGTTGGCTATGTATGTGTGAGTGGGGAAAAACGATTTGCTGGTTTTTACGGAATTGAAGAGTCGAAATGTTGAACCTCACACAGATGCACTGCAAGAAGGGAGTGCTTTAAGTTCGAGAGATCAATCTGTAAGACCCCGGCCTAAACCAAGAACAATGGCCGTTCTAGAGTCAATTCGGTCACAAGAGAGGATGGGTTAATCTGTAGGAGGGAAGCTGAGAAATGCGTGAGATCAATGGTGATCTGAGATTGTAGGTGTGTTGCGAATTCAGCGTGAAAATGCTCTGAATGATTGAATTTTGCTCAATTGAGAGTAATTTCTGTGAGTTCGTGTAGACGAAAGATTGTCTGTATGAACTTTGATGAGAAATTGCTCGTCTTGGAGAATGTCGTTCGAATGTTCGAAAACTTCTCAGTGTTTTCAATCAGGATTCAGAGACATTTTATAATGCCGTAGTTGAAAACACCATGCTCCCATGAAGTGTGACAGTTGCTGGAATCAGAGAATGGGAAATGGGAAAATCATGTTAAAACCAATTACTCATCGTGCGGAGACTTGGTTAACTTTCCACCCACTACTTTGCTGACTCTTCCAACTGATTGCACGACTTGCTCACATTCTCATCGTGGGTGAACACACGTGTCGTAGACCGCCAGACCAAAACCTAGTTAATATCCCCCCATGTGACACGATTGAAATCTCGTGATTGTGGAGTCAGTTGCTGACTTTATGGGACGATGAGTCCATGTAGCGCTGAGTTGAACATGATTAGAAAATGTTTCGAAACTCATGAATTTAATGTGTCTGCTGAGACGAGGTATCATTATAACCTAAGACGAGCAAAACTGTGTTGCTAAATTGTTGAATATTGATAGTTGAACCAATATTCTTTGATTTGAGCAAATACTGCTAGTCTGAGCGAATATTGCTAATTGAGTAAATATTTCCGGTTCGAGCGAATATTGCTAGTTTGAGCAAATATTGCTAGTTTGAACAAATATTGTTCTTTTGATGAATTGTTGGTAGCTGGACCAAATAAAATGTTAATTTAAGTTACTGACTGCTGAGTCGAGAAAAATAAATATGAATATCAATCATGGAATCAACATAAAATTATCAGAGTGTTCGAATCTGCACATAATCACGTTTTTGCAGAGCTCTGGATTCAAAACCCTAATTTTACCGAAATGATGATTTATTGCAAATCAACATGGGACCGGCTACATGGGATGACGGGTTCACCATATAACGCCCAAATGCTCGAATGAGCAAAAATACCAAAGTCTCTTGAGGACCAGTTGGTGAAAGAATAATTAAATGTTGATTTAATCATTTACTGAAATAATGCTCGTGTGAGCAACAAATCAAAAAATTTGATGTAGAAAATATGAGGGCCGACC
Source organism: Papaver somniferum (assembly GCF_003573695.1). Classification (NCBI taxonomy): domain Eukaryota; kingdom Viridiplantae; phylum Streptophyta; class Magnoliopsida; order Ranunculales; family Papaveraceae; genus Papaver; species Papaver somniferum. The sequence continues at coordinate 112,610,558 of NC_039366.1, read as the reverse complement.
AAGAGGTCATGAGACCGGCTCTTGATGGTCGTGGGACCAGTAGATGGTCGTTTGAGCGAACTTCCAATTATTTGGAAAGAGTTCGAACCTAATATGAGCAACTGAGCAAATTAGGTTAAAATCATTAAAACATGCGGGACCAGCTGTTTGCAAGCCTCAGGGTCACCCTTGGTCGGTCAAGGGGATGTGCCCCTGTCACCATAGTGTCCATGCTTCAGTTCTGAGAATTTTGATATTTTCTGATGCACGTTTGAGCAACATTTGGAGAAAAATATGCAAAATCCATGGTTTTGCTGAAACCGGCAAAAATACATGAGATGATGAAAATAATAAATAAAACAAGGAATTACAAGGTGTGGGACCGGCCAAGGCTAGGGCATGGCCGGCCTGCTGACACGCAGGCCCACATGTTTTCCCAGTTTTATGTGATTTTATGTATTTTTCTCTGATTTAAGGGAAATTCCATGAAACTGGAGAGTTTGGCGAAATTAGGGAACTTCCATGAGATTAGAGACATAAATTAAAATATAAAAAATGGGAATGGGAGTGTGGGACCGGAAATGGCGGTGACATGGCCCGCCGGCCAATGGGCGCGGGTCCCAATGCACTCTTTCCAATTTTATGTAATTTTGATGATTTTAGATAATTTTCATAAAATCAAAGGGATTTGTTGAAAACCAAGATATTTTGTTGAAATCAGGGAGTTTCCATGAAATCAGGAAACAAAACACCAAATAATAATAAAATAATGGGCGTGTGGGACCGGCTAGGGCATGGCCGGCCGGTTAGAGCCCGGTCCCACAAGTTCTCCTAATTTTTAATTTTTTTCCACGATTTTAGAGAAAATACATGAAATTAGGTAATTTTAGGGAAAATTTATAAAATCAAGGAATTTTCATAATTTGAGAAGGAATAATAAAATAATGGGACGTGAGGTGTGGGACCGGCCACGGCCAAGGCATGACCGGCAGGCCAGCGGTCCCGCGACACCTTTCCCTAATTTTATTATTTTTTGATAAAATCATGTGATTTAGATAAAAATACATGAAATTAGGTAATTTTCATGATTTTAGGGAAAATTCATAAAATCAAGGAATTTTCATAATTTGAGAGAAATAATAAAATAATGGAGACGTGAGGTGTGGGACCGGCCACGGCCAAGGCATGGCCGGCTGGTGCTCGGTCCCGTGACACCTTTCCCTAATTTTATTATTTTGATAAAATCATGTGATTTAGATAAAAATACATGAAATTAGGTAATTTTCATGAGTTTAGGAAAAATTCATAACATCAAGGAATTTTCATAATTTGAGAGAAATAATAAAATAATGGAGACGTGAGGTGTGGGACCGGCCACGGCAAGGCATGGCCGACTGGTGCTCGGTCCCGTGACTCCTTTCCCTAATTTTATTATTTTGATAAAATCATGTGATTTAGATAAAATACATGAAATTAGGTAATTTTCATGATTTTAGGGAAAAATCATAAAATCAAGGAATTTTCATAATTTGAGAGAAATAATAAAATAATGGAGACATGAGGTGTGGGACCGGCCACGGCCAAGGCATGGCCGGCTGGTGCTCGGTCCGCGACACCTTTCCCTAATTTTATTATTTTTCAATAAAATCATGTTATTTAGATAATTTCTTTGAAATAAAGGAAATTTGCTCGAACGAGAGGATTTTCATGAGATCGTGAAAATAGTAAAAATATGGTAAAATATAAAATTGGGCGTGGGACTAGTCACGGCATGACTGGCCGGCTGGTGAGCCTAGTCCCCTGGCGCTTTTGTTTAATATTTTATTATTATTATTTTCCCTTCCTATTTTGCATAGGTTCCTCGTTCGTTCGTATTTTTGAAATGATCGTTCGTGCATTCAAAATGCTGGTTTGTGCATTATCTGCTAATTACACTTGCACCATGTTTATTAGGGCTTATTCGATGCTCAGATGCCTGTTCCGTTGAATATTTATTACTAACCTGTGGAATTCTGCTGGGAAGAACCACAGATTGAAGTAACGAAATATAACGAGGAATCGTAGAATACTGCTGAATATTCAGGCGATTAATTGACGACTCGTAGAATACTGTTGGATATTCAGACGATGGCTCGTAGAATATTGCTGGATATTCAGACGATTTAAGATAATTAATTGCTGGCTCTATACTAGAAGGGCTTCCTGTCTAGGAGCATTAATTATCTGAGGGTTGAGCAATATGAACTTGCTGGAGTGTCATATTCCTCTTGCATAGTCGGGAAAAATCTGGTTACATCCCGAAGACGTTGTCGCTATATACTAGCAGACATGCTGTCTAGGAGCCGCCCAATCTTTCTATTCTATACAGTATGAGATGTGTCGTGGCCTCAGCTGAGAGACTGCACATCTTCATCTTCTCTGAGAGACTTTCTCCATCAGAGGTGGCATGAGCTTTCATGCATAGAGACATGAGTCTCGATACTCATCCGATTACCGGATCCGGAGTAATTACTGAAATTGCTCAGTATTCATGAGATGTGTCGTGGCCTCAGCGGAGAGACTACACATCTACACGTACTCTGAGAGACAGCCTTCTCAGTCAGAGATTTAAGACATGAGCTTTCATGCTTTAATGAGAGACATGAGTCTCAATACTCATCCGGTTGCCGAATTTGGAGTATAGTTTTACAATTCTACCCTTTGTCGAAAATCCACCATCTACATTAAGTCCCCTGCTTAGTGAGGAACAGTCATGTTCCTCAGTCAGCATTGAATGGTGATTTTCCAGGTACAGACAAAAATAAGTAATTGAACTTAGTCATAAGATAAGATGTTACCGGATTTCGACTGAATGAGCAAACCATGGTTTGAGCGGAAACCTTTGTGGCATAATAGAACATCATCCAGTGAACATAAATTGATGTAGAACCGCTAATTCGATGGTGGAACCTTGGTTGGTTTAGGATTCATGGGCCGGGCCCAAAAGGGAAATCCTTAAGGAATTAGGTTTTGGAGATAAAATTAGGTATAAAAGGAATTAAATCCTTTTTTTTTTATTTCTCCCACATCCGACCACCACCTTCACCTCCCTCTCATCTTCACGCCGAGCAAGAGCAGCAGGAGAAAATTCGCCGGTCTTCCACCCGCCGGCGTCGTTAGCTCGCCGTCCGGCCAAATTCCGACCAGCGCCGACCAGGTATGTGCATTTTTTTTTTAAGTTTGTTGATTTCATGAGATGTTCATGCTTCCATCATGTTAAAATTATATACATGGGTATATGTTGATGTGAGTTTTGTGGAAAAAACCCTTATTCATTAAACGTATGTTCGTTCGATCGTCAGTTTTGAAAACTAATAATAATTCCTGATTAAGAAGGAATTTTTTATATGTATGTGGACTTAGGTCCAGTGATAAAACTTAGTGTATGAGCTTTCATGTGAACCAAGATTTTACCTTAATAGATGTGAGCTTTCACAAAATCGAAATAAACCTCGTTTTAGAAAATTATGCTCATTCGAGGAAAATAGATACATGTAATTTTATGCATGTAAATTTATGTCTAGTGATAAAACTTTGCTTATGAGCTTTCATGTGAACTAGTATTTTATCACAAGAGGTGTGAGCTTTCACAAAACTAGCATAAACCTTCGTTTTTAATAAAACGCTAATACGAAGGAAAATAGATTTTTTTATATATATGTAGTCGTGACATATTTTATGTGAAACATGATGACATATTTTATTCACATGGATTTGTTCTTATTAGATAAATTCTGAAAATTTATATGAACAAATTGCATTAATTACTGTTTTGTAAAATCAAGACATGGGTTTTGAGTAACCTTTAAACTATACAACTTATTTGTGATGAAGTCATGTCTTATCGTAAATATCATAGTTCAATTGTGCGAATGTTCACATTATGAAAATTATGTACATGATTTTATGAGAAAATCATTTTCGATGAACTAATGAAGTGTTGTTCGTTATTACAGGTTTCAAGGAACGAATTGATTTTGTGTGTTAACTCTTGTATTGCAACCACTATTGTTAGTGAAATTGAAAAAGGTAAGATTCAAGAATTACCATTTTATGGATGAATTTATCTGCATGTCGATAACTCCATGCTCCTGGTTTCAGAAAATGCCGGCTTCCAGCGGTCGTTGTTATTCCTCCGGTTCTGACAAAGATCCCAAAGCTCCCATAGCTAAGCCGAGAGCCAAGGTAATTCGCGATGAGGGAGCAAAGCCCAGCGTACCCTCGAATGAGCGGAGAGTTACTTTCGCCGAACTCATGAAAAGAAAAGCCGAAGACGATGAGAAAGATGCTCGTCAGCGCACAAAGGATCGAATCCGGCGTAAAATACAGAGAGTTGAGGAAAAACGCCAATTCTTGGACGGGACACCCTCTGATTCTGATGCTGATGCTTCCGAAGAAAGAACAGCCTGGGGTTTGCCTGATCAGTGTGCCAAAGAATTCGAAAGTCCCATGAACATTGCAGCTGAAGCGGAAGAAGATTCAGATTCAGATGATGATTTTTATGCTCATCCAGACGTCACCAATAGTCATGACAGTGATTCCGAAGAAGAGGATTCTGAGAAGGATAATGATGAAAACTCTGAGAAAGACAGTGATGACGAATCTGACAACTCGGATGGATCTGACGAGTAGCTTTATTTTCGATCTCGTTTTTCTTTTTTAGTATTTGAATACTCTCAATCTTCGTAGTAGATGTCTTCATTCGAACAACTTTATTGAAGTATTTAGGTCTTCCTTTTAAACGGGAGATTTTATTAATGCAAGTTCTTCTTGATTGAATTAAGCAAACCGGGCCATTCTTCATGCGGAACTCATTGTAATCTCCCTTAACCCTTGTGGTTCTTCATCTTATGAAAATATCCAAATATAAGCTGTATAATACATGGGGTCGCATGACTTTCCAATCACAATTAACCTTGGTCAGTCCCCAGTGCACTACTTTACTTCCGCATCTCCAGTTTGACCTTTTTCAAGACTTAGGGTTTCAGTAAAACTCGCAACTGAATCGGAGATAAGTGCCTGCCATATCTTGTATATATATTTGTAGATTTAGGGTTTATCACTTGCGCAAATATTTCCTCCATTCCTAAGTTAGTTTCATCACAGAAGAAATTTCGATCATCATACCTCTCATATCATGTCTGTTGATAATACTTCTTATCAAAACGGACTTCAGTCGAAACATGGAGTAGAAGCGCCCATATTGGTAAGTTTCACATCTTTTCCATACCGTTCAGTTGAGGTTACTGACCGTAGAAGATGATTTTTTGTAGGATAACCAGAAGAATCTTTCTTTTCACAATTCAAGGCCCAAGCGGACTGCTAGAACTCCTGCCCGGTATAGGTAGGCTCCTGCTGAGACTGGATCATCTGTAAGCAATCTTATAATCCTTGAAATTTTACCATGTCTAATTCAGGCGAAATTAAACACTTCCCCGTTCATCACAGGCGGATGTTCGTGTCGTTGTTGATGCTAGAAGGAGAAGGAGTGGAAAGTCCGTGACTGTGGTCGATGTTGAAGACAATAGTAATCGAGCATGTGAAGATTCTGCAGAATCCGTGGAGACAAAAGACAGTGTTCACGCCTGTGAATACCCGACAGCTGGACTCTCGTTTGAAGCTCCATTGGTTAACACTTTCCCAGACAATGAGATGGTTGGTGGATTTGTCATTCCCAAGTGCCATGCACCTCTGTATACCAAGATCTGGAAAAGGTATGGGAATATTGCTACTACGGAAGTGTGGAAAGGTTTCCTACCCACTCTTTTGACTACAATTGCAGAGCTGCTACCGATCATTGAAGAAATGAACCAAATGCACCTGCGAGACGTCAATAATCAGGAACTGCACAAGTGGGATGAGATGATTTCCAATTGTGATATATTGCGATTCAATGTGAGCTGGCTTCGCCGTCGTCTTGAGATAATTAAGATCCATAAGGCGGCGGAGGCTGCTGATGCGATTTCCATGACCACTGCTTTACTAGAGGAGGAAAAGATACTGGATTTGGAGTCAGCGAGGGTTGAGAAGGAGGTTGAGTATTTGAAGGCAAAGACTAGGATCTTCCAGAAGAAACTCGACAGGGTTTCCTATAGGGATTATCTATTGATGGATGGTTTGGTCTGAATGAATATTCAGGAGAGTTGTAATGTAGGTTTCTGACAAGGTAGAATAATCTGATAGCATGAGGAGTTTTTGTTCAATTGATGAATAATTGATGAACGAATAAGCATCTTGCATGCTCTTTCAAGGAAATAAATTACATTTGAGATGTATTTGAAATAAAGGTTAATTATCTGTTGTTGATCAAGCGTAATAGGCTTTGAGCCATTTGTCGTTGATAATATTTCCTTCCTTTCCTCCATTGAGTGCTAAAATTTTGTAGTATCCACTAGACACCGCTTTGATGATAATATACGATCCTTCCCATTTTGGAGAGAATTTGGGAGCAGACATGTCTTGTTGAATGTGCTTTGCTGTCTTTAATACTAAATCTCCTACTTGAAAAGTTCGGGGTTTTACCATTTTTTTGTAAGCCCTGGATACCCTCTGTTTATAAGCCTCCACGAACATTTCTACTTTAGCTCTCCTTGATTCAAGCATGTATAGTTCAGCAACTCTTGACTTAGAAACTTCAGCTTCATCCCATTGTATTCCGCTAGCCGCTGCAATCCTTGATGAAGGAATTTTTATCTCGGCTGGGAGTATAGCATCAGCCCCATAGACGAGCGAATACGGTGACGTCCCAATTGAGCTCCTTGGTGCAGTTATGTAAGCCCACAAAGCCATGGGAAGTTGCTCATGCCACGATCGTGGATTGTCATGAATTGTTCGACTGATAATCCGGATCAAAGTTTTGTTGGTACTCTCCGCTTGGATGTTTCCTTGGGGGTAGTATGGTGTGGAGAAGATCTGTTTAATCCCGTACTCCTTGAGTAATTTCTCGACATCTTGATTGGCGAAAGGAGTCCCATTATCTTTGATGATATGTTTAGGGACGCAGAATCTACATATAATATGCTCCTTGATGAAGGCTGCAATAGTGACCCCTGTGGTACCTCTGAGCGAGATTGCTTCGACCCACTTAGTGAAATACTTAGTAGCTGTGATGATGTATTCATGCTGCTTTGAGGATGCTGGATTGATCTTCCCGATGATATCAAGTCCCCAGCTATAGAAAATCCATGGACTATTCACAGAGTGTATGGAAGACAAGGGGTATGAATGAGATTACCATGAATCTGGAATTTATGACACTTCTGAACGTATGCGGCTGCATCATCTTCCATAGTCGGCCAGTAGTATTTCTCGTGGATTTGGAGAAACAACTTCTTTTTCCCCTGATGTTCTCCTTCATGAGTTTCTTTCAAGACTGTCAGGATTTCATCTTCGGCTAGGCATCTCAACAAATCTCCTCCAAAGCTTTTGCGGTATAATATTTCGTCAAGAAAAACAAATCTCTTAGCTCTCTGTATGAGTTTGATTGCATCTTTCTTTTCTGGTGGCGATTTGTTGTCTCGAAGATATTAGATGTAAGGCTGCCTCCAGTCCGCGGTGTGAAGGAGTGTTAGCACCTCCAAATGATGAGGAGGTGTCTGACAATTAGGACAAGCTCCCTGTAAAGTCCTCGACTGTGCTTCCATGGAAGGCCAATAGTACCCGAGTCTCTGGAGTCTTCTATAAAGTGTTATCACCAGCGTCTGTCCGCACACTTCTTGATGCACAATTTCGAGTTTTTCTTTCGCTTCTTCATCACCCAGGCATCGTGATATAGAGGCATCCGGGTTACGATGGTATAAGGCTCCATGAAGCAAGAAGAATTTCTTCAGTTCTTTAAGGTTGATCGTCCCTTCTATAATGGAGATGCTCATTTCATGAATGATAGGTGCTCTCCAGTCATTTACTTGAGCTTCTTCAGTTTGATTAAGCCACTGGATGACACAGCTCGTCTTTGCACTATGATGGATTTATCTGATCCTTCGAATTGCAACTTGGAGGCAAGAGTTGCTAAGCAATCAGCATGCATATTGTTGGTTCGTCCAGTATGGGTGATGGTCGCGTCGGCGAAATGAGTGAGAAGTCGATGTGCTTCAGCTCTGAATGGAGCAAGTGTTATCTCTTTGAGAGAGTACACCCCATTCATTTGATTGACTAGTAGTTTTGAATCTCCTCTGATCTCCAGATGCATTGCTCCTGCTTGTTTAGCTAAGGATAATCCTAGCAAGAAGGCCTCATACTCTGCTGAATTATTTATATAATAGAAATCCAACTTGAATGAGTATGAGAATACCTCTCCTGATGGTGAGACCAAGACTATGCCCACTCCTCCAGTATCATTACTAGGAGTGGCGGATCCATCAAAGTACAACAACCATGTTTCTTCTTTAACGACTAAGATTCCTGGAAGTTCTCCTGGTACGTCATCTAGTAATGTCGCGGAATCTTCTCCTGGGAATGCTGCCAGTAAATCTGCTACTGCTTGACCTTTGATTGCTTTGGGGGAAACACATACTATGTCGAATTCAGACATCTGAAGCATCCACTTTCCAGGTCTTCCTATCAGAGCGGGCTTTGAGAGTAAAAACTTTATGGGATCAGCTTTGGATACAAGCACAACTCTGTTGGATAGTAAATAATGCATGAATCTTTGCATTGCATGAGCTAACGCCAGACATGATCTTTCAGCTTTCGGGTATCTGAGTTGAGCATCCTTCATGGTTCGGCTGAAATAGTAAATTGGATGCTCGACGCCTTCTTCGTCTTCTTGAGCCAGTAGTGCTCCAATAGCAACATCACTGGAGGATGTGTATAATATCAACGATCGACCCTGCACTGGAGACCTCATGACTGCAGGTGATAAAAGTATCTGTTGTATTTTCTGAAATGCTTCCTCCTGAACATCCGTCCACGTGAAACTTGCTCCCTTATTCAGCAGAGGGGTGAACGAAGCAATAAGTTGAGCCAATCCTGGTATGAAGCGTCTGATGTAATTCACCTTACCCATGAAGCTCTGCAGCTCCTTCACAGTGCGTGGAGGAGGCATGGTAGAGATGGATTTCGCTTTGTCCGGATCGACTTTGATCCCTTTGCAGTGACCAAGAATCCCAGAAACTTTCCAGAAGAAACTCCAAAAGCGCATTTTAGAGGATTCATCTTCAACTTTTATTCTCTGCATCTTTCAAAGATTTGTCTCAGAACTTCTAGATGGGATGTTTGAGCTTTCGATTTCACCACGATATCGTCAACATAATCTTCTACTTGCTTGTGCATCATATCATGAAATATTGCTGTCATGGCTCGTTGGTAGGTGGCGCCAGCATTCTTCAACCCAAAGGGCATCACAGTGTAATGAAAATTCCCAATGGGAGTGCGAAACGCGGTCTTGGCGGCATCATGTTCGAACATTTTGATTTGGTTGTACCCGCTGTAACCATCCATGAATGAGAACATACCGTGGCCGCTGGTCACATCAACGAGCATATCAATGTTGGGTAAAGGAAAGTCATCCTTCGGGCAGCATTTATTTAGGTTTCTGAAATCTACACAACATCTGATTTGACCATTTTTCTTCTTAACTGGGACGACATTAGCCAACCATGTTGGGTGTTGAATAGGCTTGATAAACCCTTCTACCAGTAATTTTTGAATTTCGGCCTTGATTTGTTCCTCGACTTCATGCCTGAACTGCCTGGGTGGTTGTTTGACAGCCTTGGAGCCAGGAATGATATGTAGACGGTGAGTGACCAATTTGTCATCCAGACCAGGCATTTCTTCATACGTCCAAGCAAATATATCCTGATACTGCTTCAGTAACTCTACCAGGCTTGTACGCTCTTTCGGTGATAGCGCAGAACTAATTAAGATTGGTCTTGGATCTTCCTCTGTGCCGATGTTAACCGTCTCAATATCATCAGTGGTAGAATTCGTTCCATCTTGCAACTGCTGTGGAGCTTCCTGAACTTCATCCTCAGGTGGGTGTTCATTCTGACACGATTCACCAGTGCGGGGAGACTCTTGATCAATCTCGCCTATTAATTGCTAATCTTTGCGTCGCCGATAAATGACCCTTCCTTCTGCGTCATGAGTGGTCATAAAATTGGATCCTGGGATCGTAGTTTCATCTTTCCGGCGTTTGATCCGTGTAGCAGGTGACTTGACTGGTTCTGCTTCTGAAGATGGTGATGACACCGCAGATGCCTCAATGGCCTTCCAACTTGGAAGTGTAGTAGTGTAGATTTTCTTAGGAGGCTCAGGGACACTTCTCTGGGACTCGATGAATTTCGCATCGTAGGACAGAGCATACGGAGATGATGAAGCAGCTATGCGGACGATCTTATTATTGAGTAACGCCTTCATGCATTGATGGTAAGTTGACAGAACCACCTTGTTTTCATGGAACCAAGGTCGCCCAAGTATCATGTGGTAGTCAGGTTCTTGTTCGATCATGTGGAATTTCACCTTTAATTGAATTGGTCCTACCCTCAAATTTATGTACGCGTATCCATATGTGTGGCTTCGGCTTCCTTCAAACCCTGTCATTAGGATGGGATGGTGAATGATTTTACCTCGCGGGAATCTGGCCATTCTAAGAGTTTTAATAGTGACAATGTTGGTGGACGCACCGGTGTCGATGAGAGCTCTTATGAATTCGGTGCCTTTGATGAAGCCAGTCACGTACAACGCGCGAATGTGCCCTTCGTCTGCGATGTGATCTTCCTCTCCAAAAGTGATGTTGTCGATTGAATGTTCAGATATCAGGGATACTTCTTCAACTGCTGGGGTTGGTAAAGTTATTTGTATGTCATATGATATCTGGTTGAGTGCGGCAAACGTATCTGTATGTTGTTCCCTGGAAAAGTGTAAAAGTTCACACAAATTTTCAGTCAATTGTGCAACCTCTTGATCCATGGCTTTTCATAAGTAGTGAAACTGTTGATTTGAGGGTCAGGCGTTGAACCAGTCCCCAGTGTTGGGACTTCCGAAGCAGAGACGCCGCCTAACTCAGATGACAGCTTGATGAGAAAATCGAGTATGTGATCTACCGTGTTCTTCATCAGATCCATGTTCCTGGTGTGGACTTCCAGAATTTGAGATGCCTCTGCCAGAGTCGGGGTTCCTCTGCCTTCCGTGTCGTCAAGTGTAACATGAGGAATCCTGCCATTTGAAAGATTCTGGATTGGGTCTGGATCAGTTGAATTAGTCCTAAGACCAGCCATCTTGTGAAAATGCGATTGCAACCGAGAGATTAATCTCCCACTGTGGTCGCCAATCTGTGAGTGGGAAAAACGATTTGCTGGTTTTTACGGAATTGAAGAGTCGACCGTGTGGAGACTCCTTGAACCAAGCGAAATGTTGAACCTCACACAGATGCACTGCAAGAAGGGAGTGATTTAAGTTCGAGAGATCAATCTGTAAGACCCCGGCCTAAACCAAGAACAATGGCCGTTCCAGAGTCAATTCGATCACAAGAGAGGATGGGTTGATCTGTAGGAGGGAAGCTGAGAAATGCGTGAGATCAATGGTGATCTGAGATTGTAGGTGTGTTGTGAATTCAACGTGAAAATGCTCTGAATGATTGAATTTTGCTCAATTGAGAGTAATTTCTGTGAGTTCGTGTAGACGAAAGATTGTCTGTATGAACTTTGATGAGAAATTGCTCGTCTTGGCGAATGTCGTTCGAATGTTCGAAAACTTCTCTGTCTTTTCAATCAGGATTCAAAGACATTTTATAATGCCGTAGTTAAAAACACCATGATCCCATGAAGTGTGACAGTTGCTGGAATCAGAGAATGGGAAATGGGAAAATCATGTTAAAACCAATTACTCATCGTGCGGAGACTTGGTTAACTTTCCACCCACTACTTTGCTGACTCTTCCAACTGATTGCATGACTTGCTCACATTCTCATCGTGGGTGAACACACGTGTCGTAGACCGCCAGACCAAAACCCTAGTTAATATCCCCCCATGTGACACGATTGAAATCTCGTGATTGTGGAGTCAGTTGCTGACTTTATGGGACGATGAGTCCATGTAGCGCTGAGTTGAACATGATTAGAAAATGTTTCGAAACTCATGAATTTAATGTGTCTGCTGAGACGAGGTATCATTATAACCTAAGACGAGCAAAACTGTGTTGCTAAATTGTTGAATATTGATAGTTGAACCAATATTCTTTGATTTGAGCAAATATTGCTAGTCTGAGCGAATATTGCTAATTGAGTAAATATTTCCGGTTCGAGCGAATATTGCTAGTTTGAGCAAATATTGCTAGTTTGAACAAATATTGTTCTTTTGATGAATTGCTGGTAGCTGGAACAAATAAAATGTTAATTTAAGTTACTGACTGCTGAGTCGAGCAAAATAAATATGAATATCAATCATGGAATCAACATAAAATTATCATAGTGTTCGAATCTGCACAGAATCACGTTTATGCAGAGCTCTGGATTCAAAACCCTAATTTTACCGAAATGATGATTTATTGCAAATCAACATGGGACCAGCTACATGGGATGACGGGTTCACCATATAACGCCCAAATGCTCGAATGAGCAAAAATACCAAAGTCTCTTGAGGACCAGTTGGTGAAAGAATGATTAAATGTTGATTTAATCATTTACTGAAATAATGCTCGTGTGAGCAACAAATCATAAAATTTGATGTAGAAAATATGAGAGCTGACCAAGAGGTCATGAGACCGGCTCTTGATGGTCGTGGGACCAGTAGATGGTCGTTTGAGCGAACTTCCAATTGTTTGGAAAGAGTTCGAACCTAATATGAGCAACTGAGCAAATTAGGTTAAAATCATTAAAACATGCGGGACCAGCTGTTTGCAAGCCTCAGGGTCACCCTTGGTCAGTCAAGGGGATGTGCCCGTGTCACCATAGTGTCCGTTCTTCAGTCCTGAGAATTTTGATATTTTCTGATGCACGTTTGAGCAACATTTGGAGAAAATATGCAAAATCCATGGTTTTGCTGAAACCGACAAAAATACATGAGATGATGAAAATAATAAATAAAACAAGGAATTACAAGGTGTGGGACCGGCCACGGCTAGGGCATGGCCGGCCGGCTGACACGCGGTCCCACATGTTTTTCCCAGTTTTATGTGATTTTATGTATTTTTCTCTGATTTATGGGAAATTCCATGAAACTGGAGAGTTTGGTGAAATTAGGGAACTTCCATGAGATGAGAGACATAAATTAAAATATAAAAATAAGGAATGGGAGTGTGGGACCGGCTATGGCCGTGGCATGGCCGGTCGGCCAATGGGAGCGGTTCCCAAGGCACTCTTCCCAATTTTATGTAATTTTGATGATTTTAGATAATTTTCATAAAATCAAAGGGATTTGTTGAAAACCAAGATATTTTGTTGAAATCAGGGAGTTTACATGAAATCAGGAAACAAAACACCAAATAATAATAAAATAATGGGAGTGTGGGACCGGATAGGGCATGGCCGGCCGGCTAGATCCCGGTCCCACAAGTTTTCCTAATTTTTAATTTTTTCCATGATTTTAGAGAAAAAACATGAAATTAGGTAATTTTAGGGAAAATTCATAAAATCAAGGAATTTTCATAATTTGAGAAGGAATAATAAAATAATGGGACGTGAGGTGTGGGACCGGCCACGGCCAAGGCATGACCGGCCGGCCGGCGGTCCCGCGACACCTTTCCCTAGTTTTATTATTTTTTGATAAAATCATGTGATTTAGATAAAAAATACATGAAATTAGGTAATTTTCATGATTTAAGGGAAAATTCATAAAATCAAGGAATTTTCATAATTTGAGAGAAATAATAAAATAATGGAGAAGTGAGGTGTGGGACCAGCCACGGCCAAGGCATGGCCGGCTGGTGCTCGGTCCCGTGACACCTTTCCCTAATTTTATTATTTTTATAAAATCATGTGATTTAGATAAAAATACATGAAATTAGGTAATTTTCATGATTTTAGGGAAAATTCATAAAATCAAGGAATTTTCATAATTTGAGAGAAATAATAAACTAATGGAGACGCGAGGTGTGGGACAGGCCACGACCAAGGCATGGCCGGCTGGTGCTCGGTCACGTGACACCTTTCCTAATTTTATTATTTTGATAAAATCATGTGATTTAGATAAAATACATGAAATTAGGTAATTTTCATGATTTTAGGGAAAATTCATAAAATCAAGGAATTTTCATAATTTGAGAGAAATAATAAAATAATGGAGACGTGAGGTGTGGGACCGGCCATGGCCAAGGCATGGCCGGCTGGTGCTCGGTCCGAGACACCTTTCCCTAATTTTATTATTTTTTGATAAAATCACGTGATTTAGATAATTTCTTTGAAATAAAGGAAATTTGCTCGAACGAGAGGATTTTCATGAGATCGTGAAAATAGTAAAAATATGGTAAAATATAAAATTGGGCGCGGGACTAGTCACAGCATGACTGGTCGACTGGTGAGCCTAGTCCCCTGGCGCTTTTGTTTAATATTTTTTTATTATTATTTTCCCTTCCTATTTTGCATAGGTTCCTCGTTCGTTCCTATTTTTGAAATGCTCGTTCGTGCATTCAAAATGTTGGTATGTGCATTATCTGCTAATTACACTTGCACATGTTTGTCAGGGCTTATTCGATGCTCAGCAGCCTGTTCCGTTGAATATTTATTACTAACCTGTGGAATTCTGCTGGGAAGAACCACAGATTGAAGTAACGAAATATAACGAGGAATCGTAGAATATTGCTGAATATTCAGGCGATTAATTGACGACTAGTAGAATATTGCTGGATATTCAGACGATGGCTCATAGAATATTGCTGGATATTCAGACGATTTAAGATAATTAATTGCTGGCTCTATACTAGAAGGGCTTCCTGTCTAGGAGCATTAATTATCTGAAGGTTGTGCAATATGAACTTGCTGGAGTGTCATATTCCTCTTGCATAGTCGGGGAAAATCTGGTTACATCCCGAAGACGTTGTCGCTTTATACTAGCAGACATGCTGTCTAGGAGCCGCCTAATCTTTCGATTATATACAGTATGAGATGTGTCGTGGCCTCAGCTGAGAGACTGCACATCTTCATCTTCTCTGAGAGACTTTCTCCATCAGAGGTGGCATGAGCTTTCATGCATAGATACATGAGTCTCGATACTCATCCGATTATCGGATCCGGAGTAATTACTGAAATTGCTCAGTATTCATGAGATGTGTCGTGGCCTCAGCCGAGAGACTACACATATACACGTACTCTTAGAGACAACCTTCTCAGTCAGAGATTATGACATGATATTTCATGATTTAATGAGAGACAGGAGTCTCAATACTCATCCGGTTGCCTAATCTGGAGTATAGATTTACAATTCTACCCTTTGTCGAAAATCCACCATCTACAGTATGACTTGTATCAGAAAGATGAACTGGCTTATAGAATGTAAGCTATCAGTTCTGGTGTTTGAATACGGTTGTATCAACACTTGATTTTGTTGTCTTGTCCTGTTTGAAAATAGGGAGGAGAACCTATTTATACAAGTCATTAAGCTTAACCCACGTCTCTCATGGGAAGTGGAGAAAGTGGAGTGATGGAGTAGTGGAGTTGCGTGTGTTAGTGTTACACGATCAGTCTTGCCCACTTATCCTATCATCACTAACCGTCCATGACTTCCTGACACGTTCTTGTGATGACGCATTGTGCGCTGCACGCTGTAAACTGCCAGACCAATACCCCAGTATGTATCCCCCAGTTTGTGACATGATTGGTGTCTCGAGTATGTGAGTCGTGGGACCCACAGAAAGTAGCATGTAATGCTAGATTAAATAACTAAGTTACTTAGGAATTCGATATTTATGAAATATCGTGTGAATCCTATGCATGTAATGCATCGCTGTTTTAAGGCTTAATGGAGTAAGTCACGATTAAGCGTCTTAAAATAGATGCATGTCTAGCCATCTTCAAGTGATCGTTTGGGGATGTACAGGTAAGTCCTGACTTGGCCGATCACTTGGTGTGGTAGAGTGACGGATGGTAATCACCTCGACACCTCATTGACCAGTTAACTCCTAACCAAGGTTGTATAACCAAGCAGGTGAAGTTGAACGGACGAGATGATCTTTGAGACACTCATCTGCGACCGTTAGTGGAATTAGGGTTTATGAAGAGGTGCGCAAGCATCACTTTTCAGCTTGGTCGAATCCAAGCTTGGGACACGATTTTGGCAAGGACGATTGGGCATGCGTGTAGACGGCATGCCGGTGTACATGTCCATACCTCATTGTCTCGTGAAAGTGTAATCTAGATCACTCAATTTGTCCGGCAAAGAGGAGCGACTAGGATTGATTTGTGACAGAGATTTTGTGCCGCAAAGGCCGCGTGTCATGCCAACTTTGGGCACGCGTTTCGAGGCGACCAAGCCTGGTCGGTCTTGGCCGATTAGTCTGGTGTGCGGACGACTGTCTGATGTACACGCCTGTATTTCATTGTCCCATAGAAACGTGATTTAAGCCACTCAATTTGTCCGTAAAAGTTGAGTGGTCGAGATTAGTTTGCAATTGGGAGGTGTGACCACGCCTAGTTTGGGCGTGCAAATCGAGGCAACCAGGCATGATATGCCTTGGCCGATCGAGTGTGGAGATAGATGGGCCCACGGTGATCATGTTGATGCGCACCGGACCTGCCTAGTCTATTCCTGGACCCTTCATTCGTGCAGGAGAAAATGGACGCTTGTGATGTTCAAACCCTAATTAGGGTTTCACCGGCCGTGCGTCATGCCTTGTTTGGGCGTACGAACTGGAACGACCAACTATAGTTGGTCCTGACCGATCGGTCATGTATGTAGGCGGGCCCACGGTGATTTTGTTGACATGCTCTAGGCCATTTGAATCTACATCTACACCCTCCATCTATGCACTCGAAGAAGGACGGTTGAGACTACTATGCGAAACATGAAATGTGCCGCAGACCCTAAATTAGGGTTTCACGTCCGCGCTGCTTTGGATGGACGATTTGGCAAGCCATGCTACCCTTTTGGGTAGGACGACCATGCAGGGCCCGCATTGGGTTGGTGGTGAATACTCCAATACCTTCCTGGGGGTTATGGATCCGATCTAAGCCATCCAATCATGCTGGTGAAGTTGGATGGTCGTGATCGTTTCTGAGACTGATACGGACAGTCCAGATGCTCAATCGGGCTAGTATAACACTCCGAGAGTTATAGCCTGTACGGGTATTTCGTACATGCCTCCTTATTTAATGCTTGGAGATTCGTGTTTCTCTGCTGAGAGCGATCACTCAGTCGTCATGTCGTACCAATGATAAGAGTAGAGCAGTACAACAAATACAAGGTTGGTCATACATTATAAATTCACAAGGTATATAGGATTGTTGCTACATGCTCCATTTTAGGTGAATTAGTAAAGTGGATAAGTATTCATCACTTATCAGTGGCTCTATCCTTTGCAGGATGTCAGCGCATAATTTTGGCTTTTACAATTTTAGCCCTGAATTAAAATCCACCATCAAACAAGTACACCACCAAATTTTAATTCATAAACCTTTATGGACAACTTGTCATAATCAGTAGTACAAATCCACAATAGAGATTCGATACCTGATACGAAGACAACTTTAACTTGGACGATCTCGTTAATCAATATTCAACCTAATCAAAACCCTTATCCAAGTAAAGTTGGTCAAATTAATCTCCCCCTAATAACCAGTATACATGCAATCCATAAATTACCAAAACCACTGAAAGGACTCATACTACCACAAACACAAATCAATATCCTAAGACAAACACAAATCAGTATTCTAAGACAAACCATTCACAAAATTACCACAACAAATGAACCAAATTGGATAATAATTATAGTTACAAACCCACAACTATTATCTTAAAACCTAAAAAAAAAATCATCCCAAAAAGTTTATCTACCCCAAATTCAACAAAAGTAGCATTTCCAACTCTAACAAAAAAAAAATACAAGAGAACCACGATCAGAAGAGGAAAAAAAAAATCTCTACAGCTTTCCTATACTCATGCATTTCCATTTCCCAAGACTGTGTCCTCGAGTATGATGTTGTAGCGGTTGATAGGTATGACCCCTGCTTGTCATGCGCCTAGAAGCTGCATCCTGTCTTTTGGTGACTTGGGAGGGCTAAGCAGAAGGATCATTATGTGCACGGAGAGAAGCTGCATTCCAGGGGCATTCGCTTGATCTAAAGCTATTACTTATTCTGAAACTTTTACATGATGCATATTCAACAACCCCATTGCAGCAATGTCTGCTCCCATCCTACTAGTAACAGGAAGCAGCAGATCTAGCAATGAAAATACACAACTTGTTGAGGAACATGCATTGCTGCAAGCCGCGTTATCTCGACCGGTTCTTCTGTAGGCATGGTAACTGCATCAAAATTAACCCTAACACCCCCACAAATCTGTAGATGGGGAAAAAAGATTTACTGGTTTTTAAGGAATTGACGAGACAACCGTACGGAGGAGACTCCTCGAACCGAGCGAAATGTTAAACCTCACACAGATGCACCGCTGCAAAGAGGGTGCTTTAGATTCGAGAGATCAATCTGTAGTACTCTGGCCTAAATTAAGACAATGACCGTTCCAGAGTAAATTCGGTCACAAGAGAGGATGGGTTGATCTGCAGGAGGGAAGCTGAGAAATGTGTGGAATCAATGGTAATCAAAGATTGTGGGTGTGTGAATTCCGAATACGATAAGCTCTGAGTGATTGGAATTTTTCAATTGAGAGTAGTTGTTCAATTGATGAGTTGATGACCTCGTGTTGCCGATGAGACGTGAGATTAATGATACTGATGATACTTATCCTTCAATCATGATTCAGAGACTTATTTATATTGCTGGAATTGTAGACACCATGATCCCATGAAGTGTGACAGTTGATGGAATCAAGGAGTGGGGAAGTGGAGATCGTGTTTGAAACCAGTTGCTCAACGTGTGGAGACTTGGTCGATTTTCCACCCACTACCTCGTGAATTCCTTCAACTGATTACACGACTTGCTAACATTCCATCGTGTGTTTGAACACACGTGCCATAGACCGCCAGACCAAAAACCCTAAGTGATATCCCCCCAAGTGACACGATTGACGTCTCGTGGTTTTTTAGTCAATTGATGAATTCGTGGTTTGATGGTACTATGAGTCCATGTAGTCGTTGAGTTGAACATGATGTTCTGAAACTCATGAATTGAACATGTCATGAGACAGAGGTATAGTTCTTACGATGAAGTGAGCAAGTATTGCTCATTCGATGGATCGTTGAATATTGATTGTTGAACCAATATTGAGCAAATATTCCTCATCTGAGCAAGTGCTGCTCATGTGATGAATTGTTGAATATTTGATCGTCTGAGCATGTGTTGCTCATCTGAAGGATTATTGGCAGCGTACCAAAAATATTAATTAGAATACTGGTCGTTGAACCGAGCATAATTAATAAAATTAATGACCATGAGGCCGTCGTAAAATTATTAAGGTTGGAATGTGGAATGATGATCCTTGGATTCGGAAACCCTAATTTGATCAATTGATGATCAATTCATGGTTCGTCAGAATTTCAACCATGGGATGAAGGAGGGAGCGACTACATGGACTGTGGATCAACCATGTAGTGCCCATATGCTCACGTGAGCAAATACAAAGAACCCCTGAAGAGTTGACGATTTGTTGGTGGAAGAATGATTAAATGCTGGTTTAATCATTTATTCAAAAATGCTCGTCTGAGCCTTAGGTGAGAAAACCTAATTAATTATGAAGATATGAGGGACCGACCATGGAGTCATGAAACCGGCCCTGGGTTGTCCCGTGACCGCCTGACGATCACTTCATGAAAAATCCAAAGTGTTTAGGAGAGTTTTGGACCTAATACGAGCAATTGTGCAAATTAGGTCAAAACTGTGAAAATTGATGGGACCGGCTTCCATGAGCCAAAGAGCCAATATTTGTCGGTCAAGATAGCGTGATCGTGTCCCCAAGGCGTCCACGTCTCAGTCCTGAGAATTTTGATATTTTCTGACGTGCGATTGAGCATCCATTCGAGAAAATATGCCAAAATTAGGTTTTCGACGAAACTGAGGAAAACACCATGAGATGATGAAAAATAATTATAAAATAAGGGATGAGGAGGCGTGGGACCGCCGTGGTCAAGGCATGGTCGGCCGGTCGTGACCACGATCCCGTGATTCCTTTTCCTTAATTTTATAATATTTTGATGATTTTATGAAAAATTCATGAATTTTGAGAAATTTGATGAATTTAGGGAGTTTCCTTGAACTGAAGGAGTTTTCATGAGTTCAGGGAAGAAAAAAATATTAAAATAATAAAAACAAGGGCGTGTGGGACCATGGAGGCATGACCGGCCGGCTTGGACCCAGTCCCACGAGTTTTCATAATTTTTTAATATTTTTTAGGTATTTTTGATGATTTGAGGGAATTTTTCTTAATTTGAGAGAAATACCATGAAATCAAGGAATTTGATGAATTCAAGGAAAACAAATAATAAAATAATAAAACAAAGGTGCGTGTGGGACCGGCTAGGGCATGGCAGGCCGGCCAAGGCCCGGTCCCACAAGTTTTCATAATTTATTTTATTTATTATTATTTGATGATTTGTGAAAAAATACCATGAAATCAAGGAGTTTTTTCATGAAATTAGAGAAATAATAATAATAATAATAAAATAATAAGGAACCGTGGGGTTTGGGGACGGTTGGGACCAAGGCATGGCCGTTTGGCCAATGGTCACGCCCAAACTCCTTTCCTTAGTTTTATATTATTTTTTATGGATTTATGGAAGTACCATGAAACCGAGGAGTTTCCTCGAGACGAAGGAGATTTGATAAAATGAGAGAATTTTCATCAAATCATGGAAAATAATAAAAATGCATTAAAAATATAAAACTGGCGTGGGATTGACCACGACACGGTCGGTCGGTCGTGTGTCCGTGTTCCCAGCACCCTGGTCAATATTTTTAATTATTTATTATTTTCTTCTCTATTTTGCATAGGTTCATCGTTTCGTTGTATTTTTGAAATACTCGTTCGTGCGGTGACTGTTAGTGTATCATCGTTGAATACACCTTCACCATTTGAATCGGGGCTTACTTAGAGGTAGCTCAGACGCCCGGTTGTTGATTATTTATTATTAATTGTGGAATCCAGTGGAGAATAATTCACAAAACTGAGTAATAAAATGTTTATTATTAATTCATAGGATCAGCTGAGGATTCGACTATGAATTCAGAATAATAAAGTGAGCATTACCATTCCATGGGATCGTAGATTCGACCATAGAATCGGAGTAATTAAGATTTATCTATTACCATTTATGAGACCAGTTGTGGATTCGATCATGAAATCGGAGTAATGAGATAATATAGTTATTGCTATTCTATGAGATCAAGTCATGGATTCGATCATAGAATCAGAAAAATTGTTATTGCCATTCCAGGGGACCAGTCGTGGATTCGACCATGGAATAGGAACAATTGTTATTTCCATTCCATGGGACCAGTCGTGGATTCAACCATGGAATAGGAGCAATAATAGATTATTCTGGGAATTCAGTAGTGAATGTCACGGCAGAATCAATCTTAATTAGGAATACTTAACTTTGTGGCTCTATACTAGCAGAGCAAGCTGTCTAGGAGCCGTCCATCACGTGATACTATATAGAAATAATCACTGAAAGTATTCAGTATTCATGAGATATGTCGTTGTCCAGTCGTGGGACTACATATCCACATGTACTCTGAGAGAAGGTACTCTCCGTTGAGAATTCGATGAGAGACCCGTGTCTCGATACTCGCGTCTGATTGTTGAATCAGAGCTTCGTATAATTATGAGTTTATGAATTTATCCTTTGTCGAAAATCCACCATCTACAAAATCACATAGCAGTCACCTACAACCACCACTCCCTCGATGACAACATATGCACTGTGTCGAGGGTGTTAGAGCATAGCTCGGTCAACCTCGCATGCGTTGCTATCTCATCATACAACGACGAAGATCTATACAAGGAACCGTGTAACTTCATCAACAAAAAGGTATGTGGAGACTTGAACTTATCTATCACTCAAAAGTCTATCTATTCTATCTCCTACTTCTTATGAGACAAAAAGTCGTATGCTATATAGACTAGATCATACACACTTGACATTTCGAGCTAAGCATTCATTGCTTATCTTTTATCTCGAAATCGTGTGTTGGTAAAGCGTTTCGCTTTGATCAGGTTTATCTTCACCTAGTGACGAAAGTCATGAAAGTTTCAATCACTTTGAGAATTGCTCTGACGTGAATCGGTATGTGAATAACGTCTACATACTGTCCTCTGAGAATGTTTCAATGATTGAAATGAGAGTTTAGATTACATAACCATGTATTCCTTGAACCGAAGTTTTCGAACTTTGTTGATCAATAGAAATCGGGAGGATTGTGGAATTGGCTTGCCAAGTCCGCGAACTGTCGGAAGTTCTCGACCGAGAATTTCTACTGGATTTTCCAAAAATCGTTTGTGTGCTTAGTCCGCGATCCCAGTCCGCAAACTGGCGGAAGTTCTCGAACCGAGAATTTCTGCTGAGTTTGGAAAACTCAACCGATTAAATTAAGTCCGCGAACTTGTTTGTGAACTTAAGAGGTTATGATGTAAAGATGTGCTCTGAACAAGAAACATTAAATACTAAGGAATGCTTTGTGCAAACCATGGATATAATGTTCATGAGCCGATTCAATCGAATCGAATCATCTTTGTTTCAATTGTGTCTTGTATAGTTACATAAGATCTCATAGCAATTGAACTACTCTCTAACTAGTTCATTTGAGTCAATTGAACTAGTTATGGTGAAGAAGAACAAGGTTAATAATGCTCATATGGTTGACCTTTTGGGTTACTATGTTGAACCAACATGAACGTACACGTTTGGGCATGGTTTTCACGAACCCAGTAAACGTTTACCCAAGTGTGTGTGACAAGCTAAGTTTTCGATCTAACGGTTGAGAAATATTAGATTGAATCTAAATCAGGTTTTTATCTAACGGTGAATAAGGATTGCTTTGTAACTAAGGCAAAACCCTGATTTGAAGGCTATATAAAGGAGACATCTAGCATTGAGCAAACCCAATCCCCACACGTCTGTGTGCTACTAGTGCGCTCGCTAGAGCCGATCTCCATTAACCTTTGATTTTCGTCTCTAAAATCAGGTTAACGACTTAAAGACTTCATTGGGATTGTGAAGCCAGACCGATACTACTTTATCATAGTTGTGTGATCTGATCTTGCATCTTCTATCGTATGAGTACAATCGATTGATTGGCTTGAGATCGTGAGAGTTCTCCGATAGGCAAGATAAAGAAGTCATAAACATCTTCGTCTCACTTTTTGTGATTCCTCGACAATCTGCTTTTGTAGTCAAGAAGGATTGTAGAGAGGTGATTGATTAATCTAGGCTGTTCTTCGGGAATATAAGACCGCATTATCAATTGGTTCATGTTCACCTTGATTTTATATCTTAAGACGGGACAAAACCTAGGGTTTATCTGTGGAAGACAAGTTTATCCTTTGATAGACTTTTCTGTGTGAGACAGATCTGTTTATTATCAAGTCTGTGATTTTGGGTTACAGCAACTCTTGGTTGTGGGTGAGATCATCTAAGGGAATCAAGTGCGCATTATCCTGCTGGGATCAGAGGCGTAGGAGTACAACTGTACCTTGTATCAGTGGGGTATTGATAGGGGTTCAACTATAGTCCAGTCCGAAGTTAGCTTGGAGTAGGCTAGTGTCTGTAGGGGCTTAATACAGTGTGTATTCAATCTGGACTAGGTCCCGGGGGTTTTCTGCATTTGTGGTTTCCTCGTTAACAAAAATTCTGGTGTCTGTGTTATTTCTTTTTCGCATTATATTTTATATAATTGAAATAATACAGGTTGTGCGTTCGTGATCATCAATTGGAAATCCAGCCTTTGGTTGTTGATTGATATTGATTGATCCTTGGACATTGGTTTTTGGTACCGTCCAAGTTATCTCTCTTTGATAAAGACTCGCAGGTTTCTATTTGCTTGAGTAAAGATCAAATCGAGAGATTGAGATAATAACTCCTTGAGATACTTTTTATCTAGATTGAGTCTGACTGTCTAGTTGATTCTCTATCAAAGTATTTCGGAGTTAGTCCATACAGATTGCTAAGCGAAATATTGGGTGGTATTGTTAGACCCCCGCTTTTTCAATTGGTATCAGAGCAGGCAAACACGTTTAAGACCTCAAAAGTCTGTGTTTGTAGCGATCTGACTATATGGACATAAGTGTTATCTCAATAAATGCACCACCAGATCCAGGGATTTCGGAACACTCTTCCATGACTGATTTTCTCATGAGTGTCGAAGAGCTGTTTTTCAAACTGTTAACTGGTATAAAATCCTCAGAAAATCTTTCAGATATTGAAAATAAACTTGAATGCGTATCATCTGAGATTGATCTCTATATTCTAAATGAGCAAGAAACTATTTACAGGCTAAATAAAGCTATGATTAAAAAATAAGCCATTGTTGATATTGATGTAATAATCAAGGAGGATTGTACTTCTCCTCTACATTATTGTGGATGTAACAATCTGAGAGAATTTTGGAATGATTTTCCACCTCCAAAATCAACAAAAAAACATGAGTTAATCTCTGACAGTGCATGTCACACTACTGGAACCATTATTGATCTGGACGATTCCAAAATCCTTTACATTGCCAAGAAAATCTTGCTGAGTAATCTCAGTGGTTGTTTATATATGAGATGGAAAAAGAAAAATCAATATTTATCATTGATTATACTCTTTAATAATCTCAGAAAAATCACAAGTTGGTGTAATCTCAATTGTTCAACAGACCCTTGTTCATGGAAGGAAGCACTGTCATGGTATCATGGTATGCATATCGTTTAAGCTAATGATATTTGCTACACCAAACACACCCTTAACCAGCTCGTGCGACTTACACACTTTGGTTCATGAACCGCCTTTGTACCAAATCCGGTTCGCAAACGTGTCGTTTGATTTGCATTTTTTTTAAAAAAGAAGAAAAACATTCTTCTTGTTCTCATCTCCTTCACCTGTTCGAGAACTGAAGAACAGTTTGCTTACCTCTCTTCTCTTCATCACTTTTTAAGCTCTTCCTCTCTTTTGATTGATTACTTTGATTTAGAAGAAGCTTTTGCATCTTGGGTCAAATCTCGTTCTTCATTTCGAGTTTGGGTACGAGAATCATCATTAGTTCAAGTCCGCGAACCGAGTAAGTCCTCTACTTCTTATTTGATTTTTTCATTCTTCAACCATGAGTCATAGAAGAACTAGACATGCTGTTAGTTCTAGTTATCAACCCAGGGATGAATCGTTTCTTGACCTAAATCTAGGTGTTAGGTTTTTCAACCCTGCTGCACGTGAACTGTATGTAGAACTCATGAACAAAATTCCTATTCGTGAACGTTTTCTTGACCCAACCATTGGTGATATTCCTCACTTCAATAATTTCTTTAGTCATCATCAGTGGGGAATAATTCATGAACCTGCTAGTAATGTTCATAATGAGTTGGTTGCACAGTTTTATGCAAATATTCATGATATAAACCTTGTAAACTGCTCTTTCAAAACCATGGTGGAAGGAACTGTGATTGATGTTAACAGAGAAATTGTATCTCGACTGGTTCAAGTACCCATTGGTGGCACTCATTTTCCTCCAGCCGACAGACGTACTATAGAAGACCTCTCTGTTTTACTGCTTAATCAGAATCTTGTTCGAAATGATGGTAAGGTTTGTGTACAAGGAGCGGGTATTCATCTCAAGGTTGCTGCTAAGTTAATTGTGGAAAATATGATGCCAAGTACCTGTGACAGCAACCGCTGGACAAAAGATGTTACTGAGTTTATATACTTAATTGTTGAGGGAAGGCAGATTGATTTCTATGGAGTAATCATCAACTCTATGATCAGTGTTAAACAAAGCAGTAATAGGAAACCTGGACTTCCCTGTCTCATTTCAAGAATATGTGTTGGCTACAACCTTCAAATGATTGGAACCAATCTTGGGGGACCATCAATGATAAGAAGGTCAAGCATTGAGAAGATGTTGCCCTCAACTGTCAGAAGTGTTCCTGCTGCTCCTGTTGCTCCACCGACGTTTGATGCTGATGAGATGGACCTTCTCCAGATAAGTCTTGCTGAAACTAGAGAAGAACTTGCTCGTGCCAAGAGGGAAATTTATGTTCTTAAAGCAAAGGTGGAATATGCTGAACTTGTTGTCCCAGCACTTGGAGAAAAGTTCTATGAGATTGAGAGAGATCACTATTATGAAAGTGAGTAATCTCTATAATATATGGATGTTAATGTTGTTTTCCTAAAACCTTGGTTTAAAATCTTCATGGGTTGTAATAACTTTTATGGTTTACCTTGATCACTTTTGTTTCGTTATGAAAATATTTGCTACATATGTTTTCCATATTGCGGTCAAAATTAAAGTCGTTCATGAATTAGTATTCGTATTGACGAAAGGACGAATGGACTTTTGACAATTACAAAAGTTATGCCTATGCGGTCATGTATTTGATGGAAAATAGGATAAAATCTTTTGTTTGACAAGGATAAAGTCTATTATATCGTTATGATGGAAAATAGAATAGATCCGTGTATGTTATCCATGGTATTGATCTTCATTGATCCATTTTATTATGTTCTACCGTGAAGGCTCCATTTTGTGTCTTATGTTGAGCTCGATACAACTAAGTCGATTTTTCTTATTGGCTTGTTGGTTGTTCCATAAGATGTTATATGTTGAGCATTAGGAACTAAATTAATCAACTAGTTTGGTTATTTAGTATGTACTCCATAAGTTTTCTTTCTTATGTTGAGTACATGTACGGTTAAGGTTGTCATTTTCTATGATGAACTTAGTCGGGGTTCCATAAGTTCTCTTAGGTTGAGCCCAAAATAATTGAATTGATTACTTCGGTGATTAGTTTGGTTATTGGTATTCCAATTGGATTAATTATAGGTTCTCTTGTAATTAGTCTAGTTGAGTTTTTCATATATTCTACAAATTCTTGTGTTGAGTATATGAACTGCTATACTAATCATGTTCTATTGGGTTTATATAGTCGCATATTCCGTAAGGTTTTCCTTATGTTGAGTATGTGAACGATTAAGTTAGTCGTCTCCGTATGATTACCTTAGTCGTAGCTCCGTAAGTTTACTTATGTTGAGCACCTTCAATTAAATTGATCACTTTTATGGTTTGATTTAGTTGTGTATTCCAATTAAATTAATCATGGGTTTACTTGTGGTTAATTCGGATGAGTTTTGGATATAGAAAATCATTCTCATGGTTTTTGGTATCCAATAAAAAATCCTTCTTTTCTTTCGAAATTAAGGTCGCTTTTGTTGTTCTTTCGGGAATGACATCAAATGGGGGAGAGTTCTTTTGAACTTGTGCTTAATGGTAATATCTTGTGGGGAGTGCGGCTGTGGAATTTTATAGGGGTTATCTTGTATCTTAAAACTCCTTGATGAATGCATTTAGCTTCGGCTTTATGATTGCATCTAAATTAAGTTGGTATGTATTTTTTTCTTTTAGTCTATGAAATATCTCTTGTGGAAATTTCATTATGATCCCGTTCTTGTACCTTTTCCAATTTTATTGACAAAAAGGGGGAGAAATATTGTAGTTCACACTATAAATACATATGGTTTTCGGATCATTGTGTAAGGGGGAGTGGTTTCCATGATCGAGATGGAGTATTGACTAAGGGGGAGTGATACATATCACCATAGTATTATTGTTAAAGTCGTGATACAATTGGACTTTGATGTTACATAATAGTATTATGACACTGTATAAAAATGATCGAGAATCTCGATTTCTCTCATTGTTATAGCTACGGATCTTCAACAACAGTGATGCTAAACTTACAAACTTTGGGATCATTGTAGTACTTGGAAGGACGAAGATTTCAGGGAACGTTGAAGATTAGACTATGGAATAGGAACCACTAAAGTTTATCTTTTTTGTATTCCATATGTATTAATAGTTTTGTCACTAAAATTGACAAAGGGGGAGATTGTTAGAGCATAGCTCGGTCAACCTCGCATGCGTTGCTATCTCAAGCATGTTTGTCAATGTTAGTGATCAAAACTATGAGTCTTGATTTCTAGCCTACATAGCTAAGTCTCGGACTAGGATAGGAAAAGTATAATTAAGCTCAAGGACTTCATGGCGATTCATCATACAACGGCGAAGATCTATACAAGGAACCCTGGAACTTCATCAATAAAAAGGTATGTGGAGACTTGAACTTATCTATCACTCAAATGTATATCTATTATATCTCCTACTTCTTATGAGACAATAAATTGTATGATGTATAGGCTAGATCATACACACTTGACATTTCGATCTCAGCATTCATTTCTTATCTTTTATCTCGAAATCGTGTGTTGGTAAAGCGTTTCGCTTTGATCAAGTTTATCTTCATCTAGTGACGAAAGTCATGAAAGTTTCAATCACTTTGAGAATTGCTCTGACGTGAATCGGTCTGTGAATAACGGCTACATAGCGTCCTCTGAGAATGTCTCAATGATTGAAATGGGAGTTTAGATTACATAACCATGTATTCCTTGAACCGAAGTTTTCGAACTTTGTTGATCAAGAGAAATCGGGAGGATTGTGGAATTGGCTTGCCAAGTCCGCGAACCCAGTCCGCAGACTCAGTCCGCGAACGGTCGGAAGTTCTCGAGCGAGAATTTCTACTGGATTTTCCAAAACTCGTTTGTATGCTTAGTCCGCAAACTCAGTCCGCAAACCCAGTCCGCAAACTGGCGGAAGTTCTCGAACCAAGAATTTCTGCTGAGTTTGGAAAACTCAACCGGTTAACTTAAGTCCGCGAACTTGTTTGTGAACTTAAGAGGTTATAATCTAAAGATGTGCTCTGAACAAGAAACATTAAATTACTAAGGAATCTTTTATGCAAACCGTGGCTATAATGTTCATGAGCCGATTCAATCGAACCGAGTCATCTTTCTTTCAATTGTGTCTTGTGTAGTTACATAAGATCTCATAGCAATTGAACAACTCTTTAACTAGTTCATTTGAGTCAATTGAACTAGTTATGGTGAAGAAGAACAAGGTTAATATGAAATGCTCATATGGTTGACCTTTTGGGTTACTATGTTGAACCAACATGAATGTACACGTTTGGGCATGGTTTTCACGAACCCAGTAAACGTTTACCCAAGTGTGTGTGACAAGCTAAGTTTTCGATCTAACGGTTGAGAAATATTGGATTGAATCTAAATCAGGTTTTCATCTAACGGTGAATAAGGATTGCTTTTTAACTAAGGCAAAACCCTGATTTGAAGGCTATATAAAGGAGACATCTAGCATTGAGCAAACCCAATCCCCACACGTCTGTGTGCTACTAGTGCGCTCGCTAGATTCGATCTCCATTAATCTTTGATTTTCTTCTCTAAAATCAGGTTAACGACTTAAAGACTTCATTGGGATTGTGAAGCCAGACTGATACTACTTTATCGTAGTTGTGTGATCTGATCTTGCATCTTCTATCGTACGAGTACAATCGATTGATTGGCTTGAGATCGTGAGAGTTCTCCGATAGGCAAGATAAAGAAGTCACAAAAATCTTCGTCTCACTGTTAGTGATTCCTCAACAATCCGCTTGTGTAGTCAGGAAGGATTGTAGAGAGGTGATTGATTAATCTAGGCTGTTCTTCGGGAATATAAGACCGAATTATCAATTGGTTCCTGTTCACCTTGATTTTATATCTTAAGACGGAACAAAACCTAGGGTTTATCTGTGGGAGACAGATTTATCCTTTGATAGACTTTTCCGTGTGAGACAGATCTGTTTATTATCAAGTTTGTGATTTTGGGTTACAACAACTCTTGGTTGTGGGTGAGATCAGCTATGGGAATCAAGTGCGCAGTATCCTGCTGGGATTAGAGGCGTAGGAGTACAACTGTACCTTGTATCAGTGGGAGATTGATAAGGGTTCAACTGTAGTCCAGTCTGAAGTTAGCTTGGAGTAGGCTAGTGTCTGTAGCGGCTTAATACAGTGTGTATTCAATCTGGACTAGGTCCCGGGGGTTTTCTGCATTTGCGGTTTCCTCGTTAACAAAATTTCTGGTGTCTGTGTTATTTCTTTTCCGCATTATATTTTATATAATTGAAATAATACAGGTTGTGCGTTCGTGATCATCAATTGGAAATCCAACCTTTGGTTGTTGATTGATATTGATTGATCCTTGGACATTGGTCTTTGGTACCGTCCAAGTTATCTCTCTTTGATAAAGACTCGCAGGTTTCTATTTGCTTAAGTAAAGATCAAATCGAGAGATTGAGATAATAACTCCTTGAGATACTTTTTATCTAGATTGAGTCTGACTGTCTAGTTGATTCTCTAGCAAAGTATTTCAGAGTTAGTCCATACAGATTGCTAAGCGAAATATTGGGTGGCATTGTTAGACCCCCGCTTTTTCAGAGAGTGCTCTGGATACAGTTTCTACACCAAGAAACGTTACAAAAAGGATCGTCATAATTGAGGAGAAAACTGAGGACATGCACTACGTGATTAAGGTATACAACTCACTTTTTTCTTATTTTAATCATACCATAAAGACCATAATGGAATCACTAGAACATATGGATAATGAACACATGATGATAGTCCTTGCGATCTAAGAATAATTTATGGGATGATGTAATTACATTTATTGCTCATCGGATGAATATTTCGCATAATGGTCTCATTAAAACAACCAATCTTTGGGGATCATAAAATAGAATTTATTTAAGACAAATTTACTTGGATTTTTATCAAAAACTATTATTTTAATCAGTTGGAATTGTAACCAAATTTATAATTATTTAGATGAAAAATATCTAAGATACTCATAGCTACAAAATCTCATGAGTCAAATTAAGTCTTATGATAGTGTGTAGTAATAATTATTAAAATCATTGTGATAAAAATTATACCGTCTCATGTCGTGCCGTTACGGCACGGGTTATATCTAGTAACATACGAAACCAAACTTACAAAATCTGCGATTAAAGTGTTTACTAAAATTATAACTTCTAAGGAGATTGTTTCAAACACTTAACCACGACGAGCTCTACAACGAGCTCGTTTAGTCCCTCGCCAAGGACGAGCTTGTTCTTCGTCTTCCTTATCACTTTCAGTGTCATTCCTCCGGCATTGTTTTTCAACAACCCGACTTGAACCTTCCCCATGTTGTCGACTCCTCTTCGGCGCCTTGAGCTAGCTCCACGGTGTTTTGTGATAGTACATTAGTCCACTGGTTATAGAGGTCGGTATTCCTACATCGACAGCGGCTGTCTACTGCGGATTAATCAAACGAGAAACTTAAGGAAAAAATGGGAAGCAGAAGAGAGAGGCTTTTTTTTTAATTAAAATTTTCGACTACATCTTATCTCTAGCATTTTTGTATTTGATTAGAGTAAAGGGTTAATTTAGATTAGATATATTAAGTTCAGGTGGTTATTAAGTTGGTTACTTAGGAGAAAGGGTAAGATAATCTTTGCCCAATTTTAGGACACCCCTTATAAGTGTAGGGCAGTTGGCCAACTCAATTCATGGTCCACGAAAACAACAATGGTTCCTTTGAAATGGTCGAACCAATTATATAGTTTTGGGTATTTGGTAAATGTTCCTGTTAACAGTGGTGGAGTTGTTGGTGTTGAAGTCCGACTATATCAAATAAACACAGTTCGAAGCAAATCCGATTATACCAAATAATGCAGACGCAGCGAAAAAAAATTCCAGTCACCGAGAGAAAATAAGAATCAAAATTTATTTCAGGAAGGAACTTCCATTTATTGTCGGTTTAAAAATACTTAATAGCCTGGTGTTTTTAGGGGCCACTCAAAAGGATTTAGGGGCCAACAATAAAACAAAAAAGGCCACCCAAAGGGAAAATGTAGCCATCCCTTATCTCGCGTAATTCGTAATGGCGAAATTACTCTTATATATTCGGAGGATATGATAACATTGTTACCCTCTGAATGGAATCGGAAGCCAAAATCGTTCCCATACTTCCGATTATACGAGGTGCAGTATTTCTTGGTTCGTGTTTTGGATTCAGCGTTAATCGGGAGTTAAATATATTACAAAACCTACCGATTATAAGTTGCCGCAAATTCAAATTTTGAAAGCTACCATAATCGGTAGATATGCTAAATCCAATACCTACCGATTATTGGTTTCTCCACATTCAATTTTCGTCAAATTAGCCATTGGAGTTTTTGGGAAAAACAAAAAGAGCCGTTGGACCCTAAACCTATATAAAGAAACTCATATCTATCACCCCAATTGCACCAAACTCTTTCCTCTCTTCAGTTTTAATTTTCATAACAAAAAACATGGATATTGCTTTTGCCGAAGAAGAAGATTGTGCTATTTATAGAGCGTGGGTTGTGGTAACTACTCATGATCGTGTTCACAAGCTCCACAAATCGGAATCCGAAGAGCAGATATGGAACCGTATCTTAATGGTATTTGAGGCCTTAGATGGTAATCGAATTCGAAGATCATCCAATGACATTAAGATGAGAAAGAATGCGCTAGATAAGGAGATTGACAAACTTGAAGATGAGGAACGGTTTGTTAGGAACGCTTTTCCTTGGTGGACGTATGAAAAACGAGTAAGTATCTCTGTAACTCCAATTCACATTAACAAAAGTTAGTACTAACTTGTTACTCATTCGTAATTTCAGAGAAATCTTGCGGATCGCCGGTATGTGGACCTCTACGGGAAACGATTTGAACATGAAGGATGCTACAAAATCAAGAGGGACAATTTCTATGGTCACTGGAAGTTATGATCTGTTTTAATACTTTTATGGTCAATTAGGAGTATGGATTTAGGTGCTTTTGACGAAATTGTAAGGTTAAGGCCGTTTGAACTTTATGTAATGGATGTAATCGGAGTATTATTAATATAAAAACTAGCCGATTATACGAAATCGGTAGATTATTTTGTTAAACAACCTACCTATTGTAATATTCGGTTATTTTATGAGTCAACTTTCTTTCCGATTATGGTGTTGTTTGGTTCCAGGAAACAGTTTTTTTTGAACTTGTAATATTCGGAGGATAATGTTTTTGTAAAGTTCCGAATGTATGATGGCCCAAAAATCAGAATTTGGAAAAACTTATACTTTTCAAATTTTGTCTTTGAAATAATCGGACGTTAAATTAGTTACCAAAACTTCCGAATATGGGATGTCTAACCTTCAATATGGGCCCTTGGAACCACCTGGAGCCATGGCGTGGTTTGTTTTGAACTTGTGATATTCGGAGGATAGGTTTTTTATAAAGTTCCGAATGTACGATGACCCAAAAATCAGAATTTGGAAAAACTTATACTTTTAAAATTTTGTCTTTGAAATAATCGGACGTTAAATTAGTTACCAAAACTTCCGAATATGGGATGTCTAACCTTCAATATTGGCCCTTGGAACCACCTGGAGCCATGGCGTGGTTTGTTTTGAACTTGTGATATTCGGAGGATAGGTTTTTTTATAAAGTTCTGAATGTACGATGGCCCAAAAATCAGAATTTGGAAAAACTTATACTTTTCAAATTTTGTCTTTGAAATAATCGGAAGTTAAATTAGTTACCAAAACTTCCGAATATGGGATGTCTAACCTTCAATATGGGCCCTTGGAACCACCTGGAGCCATGGCGTGGTTTGTTTTGAACTTGTGATATTCGGAGGATAGGTTTTTTATAAAGTTCCGAATGTACGATGGCCCAAAAATCAGAATTTGGAAAAACTTATACTTTTCAAATTTTGTCTTTGAAATAATCGGACGTTAAATTAGTTACCAAAACTTCCGAATATGGGATGTCTAACCTTCAATATTGTCCCTTGGAACCAGCTGGAGCCATGGCGTGGTTTGTTTTGAACTTGTGATATTCGGAGGATAGGTTTTTTATAAAGTTCCGAATGTACGATGGCCCAAAAATCAGAATTTGGAAAAACTTATACTTTTCAAATTTTGTCTTTGAAATAATCGGACGTTAAATTAGTTACCAAAACTTCCGAATATGGGATGTCTAACCTTCAATATGGGCCCTTGGAACCACCTGGAGCCATGGCGTGGTTTGTTTTGAACTTGTGATATTCGGAGGATAGCTTTTTTATATATGTTCCGAATGTACGATGGCCCAAAAATCAGAATTTGGAAAAACTTATACTTTTCAAATTTTGTCTTTGAAATAATCGGAAGTTAAATTAGTTACCAAAACTTCCGAATATGGGATGTCTAACCTTCAATATGGGCCCTTGGAACCACCTGGAGCCGTGGCATGGTTTGTTTTGAACTTGTGATATTCGGAGGATAGGTTTTTTATAAAGTTCTGAATGTACGATGGCCCAAAAATCAGAATTTGGAAAAACTTATACTTTTCAAATTTTGTCTTTGAAATAATCGGACGTTAAATTAGTTACCAAAACTTCCGAATATGGGATGTCTAACCTTCAATATGGGCCCTTGGAACCACCTGGAGCCATGGCGTGGTTTGTTTTGAACTTGTGATATTCGGAGGATAGGTTTTTTATAAAGTTCCCAATGTACGATGGCCCAAAAATCAGAATTTGGAAAAACTTATACTTTTCAAATTTTGTCTTTGAAATAATCGGAAGTTAAATTAGTTACCAAAACTTCCGAATATGGGATGTCTAACCTTCAATATTGGCCCTTGGAACCACCTGGAGCCATGGCGTGGTTTGTTTTGAACTTGTGATATTCGGAGGATAGGTTTTTTATAAAGTTCCGAATGTACGATGGCCCAAAAATCAGAATTTGGAAAAACTTATACTTTTCAAATTTTGTCTTTGAAATAATCGGAAGTTAAATTAATTACCAAAACTTCCGAATATGGGATGTCTAACCTTCAATATGGGCCCTTGGAACCACCTGGAGCCATGGCGTGGTTTGTTTTGAACTTGTGATATTCGGAGGATAGGTTTTTTATAAAGTTCCGAATGTACGATGGCCCAAAAATCAGAATTTGGAAAAACTTATACTTTTCAAATTTTGTCTTTGAAATAATCGGACGTTAAATTAGTTACCAAAACTTCCGAATATGGGATGTCTAACCTTCAATATTGGCCCTTGGAACCACCTGGAGCCATGGCGTGGTTTGTTTTGAACTTGTGATATTCGGAGGATAGGTTTTTTATAAAGTTCCGAATGTACGATGGCCCAAAAATCAGAATTTGGAAAAACTTATACTTTTCAAATTTTGTCTTTGAAATAATCGGAAGTTAAATTAGTTACCAAAACTTCCGAATTTGGGTTGTCTAACCTTCAATATTGGCCCTTGGAACCACCTGGAGCCATGGCGTGGTTTGTTTTGAACTTGTGATATTCGGAGGATAGGTTTTCTATAAAGTTCCGAATGTACGATGGCAAACTTGAAGATGAGGAACGGTTTGTTAGGAACGCTTTTCCTTGGTGGACGTATGAAAAACGAGTAAGTATCTCTGTAACTCCAATTCACATTAACAAAAGTTAGTACTAACTTGTTACTCATTCGTAATTTCAGAGAAATCTTGCGGATCGCCGGTATGTGGACCTCTACGGGAAACGATTTGAACATGAAGGATGCTACAAAATCAAGAGGGACAATTTCTATGGTCACTGGAAGTTATGATCTGTTTTAATACTTTTATGGTCAATTAGGAGTATGGATTTAGGTGCTTTTGACGAAATTGTAAGGTTAAGGCCGTTTGAACTTTATGTAATGGATGTAATCGGAGTATTATTAATATAAAAACTAGCCGATTATACGAAATCGGTAGATTATTTTGTTAAACAACCTACCGATTGTAATATTCGGTTATTTTATGAGTCAACTTTCTTTCCGATTATGGTGTTGTTTGGTTCCAGGAAACAGTTTTTTTTGAACTTGTAATATTCGGAGGATAATGTTTTTGTAAAGTTCCGAATGTACGATGGCCCAAAAATCAGAATTTGGAAAAACTTATACTTTCCAAATTTTGTCTTTGAAATAATCGGACGTTAAATTAGTTACCAAAACTTCCGAATATGGGATGTCTAACCTTCAATATGGGCCCTTGGAACCACCTGGAGCCATGGCGTGGTTTGTTTTGAGCTTGTGATATTCGGAGGATAGGTTTTTTATAAAGTTCCGAATGTACGATGGCCCAAAAATCAGAATTTGGAAAAACTTATACTTTTCAAATTTTGTCTTTGAAATAATCGGAAATTAAATTAGTTACCAAAACTTCCGAATATGGGATGTCTAACCTTCAATATGGTCCCTTGGAACCACCTGGAGCCATGGCGTGGTTTGTTTTGAACTTGTGATATTCGGAGGATAGGTTTTTTATAAAGTTCTGAATGTACGATGGCCCAAAAATCAGAATTTGGAAAAACTTATACTTTTCAAATTTTGTCTTTGAAATAATCGGACGTTAAATTAGTTACCAAAACTTCCGAATATGGGATGTATAACCTTTAATATTGGCCCTTGGAACCACCTGGAGCCATGGCGTGGTTTGTTTTGAACTTGTGATATTCGGAGGATAGGTTTTTTATAAAGTTCCGAATGTACGATGGCCCAAAAATCAGAATTTGGAAAAACTTATACTTTTCAAATTTTGTCTTTGAAATAATCGGAAGTTAAATTAGTTACCAAAACTTCTGAATTTGGGTTGTCTAACCTTCAATATGGGCCATTGGAACCACCTGGAGCCATGGCGTGGTTTGTTTTGAACTTGTGATATTCGGAGGATAGGTTTTTTATAAAGTTCCGAATGTACGATGGCCCAAAAATCAGAATTTGGAAAAACTTATACTTTTCAAATTTTGTCTTTGAAATAATCGGACGTTAAATTAGTTACCAAAACTTCCGAATATGGGATGTCTAACCTTCAATATTGGCCCTTGGAACCACCTGGAGCCATGGCGTGGTTTGTTTTGAACTTGTGATATTCGGAGGATAGGTTTTTTATAAAGTTCCGAATGTACGATGGCCCAAAAATCAGAATTTGGAAAAACTTATACTTTTCAAATTTTGTCTTTGAAATAATCGAAAGTTAAATTAGTTACCAAAACTTCCGAATTTGGGCTGTCTAACCTTCAATATGGGCCCTTGGAACCACCTGGAGCCATGGCGTGGTTTGTTTTGAACTTGTGATATTCGGAGGATAGGTTTTTTATAAAGTTCTGAATGTACGATGGCCCAAAAATCAAAATTTGGAAAAACTTATACTTTTCAAATTTTGTCTTTGAAATAATCGGAAGTTAAATTAGTTACTAAAACTTCCGAATTTGGGCTGTCTAACCTTCAATATGGGCCCTTGGAACCACCTGGAGCCATGGCGTGGTTTGTTTTGAACTTGTGATATTCGGAGGATAGGTTTTTTATAAAGTTCCGAATGTACGATGGCCCAAAAATCAGAATTTGGAAAAACTTATACTTTTCAAATTTTGTCTTTGAAATAATCGGACGTTAAATTAGTTACCAAAACTTCCGAATATGGGATGTATAACCTTCAATATGGGCCCTTGGAACCACCTGGAGCCATGGCGTGGTTTGTTTTGAACTTGTGATATTCGGAGGATAGGTTTTTTATAAAGTTCCGAATGTACGATGGCCCAAAAATCAGAATTTGGAAAAACTTATACTTTTCAAATTTTGTCTTTGAAATAATCGGACGTTAAATTAGTTACCAAAACTTCCGAATATGGGATGTCTAACCTTCAATATGGGCCCTTGGAACCACCTGGAGCCATGGCGTGGTTTGTTTTGAACTTGTGATATTCGGAGGATAGCTTTTTTATATATGTTCCGAATGTACGATGGCCCAAAAATCAGAATTTGGAAAAACTTATACTTTTCAAATTTTGTCTTTGAAATAATCGGAAGTTAAATTAGTTACCAAAACTTCCGAATATGGGATGTCTAACCTTCAATATGGGCCCTTGGAACCACCTGGAGCCGTGGCATGGTTTGTTTTGAACTTGTGATATTCGGAGGATAGGTTTTTTATAAAGTTCTGAATGTACGATGGCCCAAAAATCAGAATTTGGAAAAACTTATACTTTTCAAATTTTGTCTTTGAAATAATCGGACGTTAAATTAGTTACCAAAACTTCCGAATATGGGATGTCTAACCTTCAATATGGGCCCTTGGAACCACCTGGAGCCATGGCGTGGTTTGTTTTGAACTTGTGATATTCGGAGGATATGTTTTTTATAAAGTTCCGAATGTACGATGGCCCAAAAATCAGAATTTGGAAAAACTTATACTTTTCAAATTTTGTCTTTGAAATAATCGGAAGTTAAATTAGTTACCAAAACTTCCGAATATGGGATGTCTAACCTTCAATATTTGCCCTTGGAACCACCTGGAGCCATGGCGTGGTTTGTTTTGAACTTGTGATATTCGGAGGATAGGTTTTTTATAAAGTTCCGAATGTACGATGGCCCAAAAATCAGAATTTGGAAAAACTTATACTTTTCAAATTTTGTCTTTGAAATAATCGGACGTTAAATTAGTTACCAAAACTTCCGAATATACCACACAAATCATTGTCATTTGAACTTGTCTAACTTAGTTACCCAAACAAATTTCCGAATGTACAACAAAAATCATTGTCATTTATCTGCTCTTCTTTACTTTACGACCGTGACTACCTCCCAGTCCTGCACGACCACGGGTTTGAGCACCTTCAGTTTGAGCACCTTCAATTGGAGCAGCTTCAGTTGGAGCAGCTTCAGCGCTCGATGAAGCTC
The DNA here is from genome assembly GCF_003573695.1 of Papaver somniferum. Classification (NCBI taxonomy): domain Eukaryota; kingdom Viridiplantae; phylum Streptophyta; class Magnoliopsida; order Ranunculales; family Papaveraceae; genus Papaver; species Papaver somniferum. The sequence continues at coordinate 112,571,672 of NC_039366.1, read as the reverse complement.
GAGTTCTTTTACCCGTCTTTGATACTGCCACCTTGGGCTGATGCCTCTTCGTGACTTTCTCCCCAAACTGGGCAGCATAATCTTCGTTATCCATATTATCAACTAGATCTCTAGCCTCTTTGATCTTCTCAGCTGGCATGGGATCTCCGCTCTTCAAGCATGCAGTTAACATTTTGGAAACACGCTTGAACCTATTCACCTGTTTTTTATACGTAATGACATAACATCAAACGGTAATTACCTAAGATTTATAGGAATAATATAAAATGAACAAAAATATAAGAACACGCACCAGTCTATCATAACCAACTGGTTTGTCTTTGATGATACAATTATAACTTGAACCCGCCGCAGTAGTGTTGGATTTGATTTCACGGATAACCAAAGGATGTGATACCTTGTTATACCAACTCATATAGTCTGGAGAAATTTCATCACCTCGGTTGGTTCGTCTACCAGTGTCGATAATGAAGTCATTCCTCTTATCCCAGTTATCAAGAACAGTAGGTGGGCCTGTGTGAACAATTGTAAGATTATCACCACTAGAAGAGCACAACTCCAACTCCAATTTGTAGTAATCCCCCATTTTCTCCAGAGGTTGTTGTTGTATATACCCGTGTTGTCGCATCACCCTAGAGGGGTTATACATCACATATCCTGTGGGGTGCCACAATGGTCCAAAATAAATGGACAAGTCCGACCGAAAATTTATATGCCCACTGGCTCGATCTTCCTTGTATGGATCAAAGCATACGTCCGAGGCCTTCAATTGGTCCAAAATCTCCCTCATGCGAATCAACTGCTGGTCTTTTGTCCTAGAACGGTTGTCTTCAAATATATACTTTGTTCCTCTAGGAGTACCTTTGCACCACCCCGGGTTCTCTCCGGCCAACTTCAGGATAGGGAAGTGGTCATAGATCCATGCCTATATACATAAGAAATCAAGTTTTAGTAAATAGATTGTGTATATTCGGTAGTAATTTCCAAACATAATTTCCGATTATATATAATCGGAAACAAAACTGAGTACCTATCTACCGAATACCCAACATTCGGAAATAGATATGGATCATTTCCTACCGAATATGCGTCATTTGGAGTTCAGTAACCTATGGTTTTTCTGGCCTGTATATTCAGTAGTAATATCAAAAAAATATTTCCGATTATATATAATCGGAAATAAAACTAAGTACCTAGCCACCGAATAACAAACATTCGGAAAATAAGATGGATCAATTCCTACCGAATATGCGTCCTTTGGAGTTCAGTAACCTCTAGTTTTTCTGGCCTGTATATTCGGTGGTAATATCAAAAACATATTTCCGATTATATATAATCGTAAATAAAACTAAGTACCTAGCCACCGAATAACAAACATTTGGAAAATAAGATGGATCAATTCCTACTAAATATGCGTCCTTTGGAGTTATGAATATGCGTCATATGTATTGTCTACCGAATAACTATAGAGTGAGTTATAGATTTAAAGAAAAAACCTGCAATAGAGCCACGTTCCCGGCAACTTGGCAGGTTCCTAGCCTCGACGCCTTTCTCAACTCTTCCATCAAGAATGCTAGGCATGCCGTGCCCAAGAATAGTCACCGACTTCATGGAGAGGATCCAAAAGTTGTATAAGGTTGGCGTCGATCCGGTTGCCAGAAGTATTGGGGAATATGACACATCCCAATACACAGAGGAGATATGCAGTGGCAGCGTGGTTCACTTGCTCATCAGTTAACGTTCCATTCTTTTCCTTCTCCAAGGTGCCTCGGAACATATTCATCAAAGCTGTAATGTTGATCTGTCTTGTTCTATAACTGGCATGCCTCCTAAACTCTGTTGTTGTTGTCTCTTCATCCAAACCTAAGCACTTGTTAGTTAGAGAATAAAGTTGTGCCCAACTTAACTGCTTTGTGTAGTTAAACTTCACAGCTGTGCCTTGGTCGAGAAGGTTAAGAATCTGCACAACATCATCCGGGGTGATCGTCATCTCCCCAAACGACACATATTTTTCCGAATGAAAAACAATCGGAATATAACTAAACACGTTTACAACCGAATATTCATCAACTGGAGTTCAGAAACTCTAAAATTTTATCCTACACAATCGGAGGTATAAAACATTATATTGTCTTCCGAATAAATACTGGCCCCAAAATGGGATTTTTCCTATATCATAAATTTTGAGATTTTTTCAATATATACATTCGGTAGTGAGTGTTCTTCCGAATACTTTGTGTCTACTTAAATATATTCGGTAGCCAAAAAATTCATTAAACTACCGATTATTAGCAGTTTGTATCCAGGAAGATATGGCCACCAATATTCGGCAGATAATCATCAAATCTTTCTCCTGAATACTGTCGATGTTCTTGAAAAATGAAGAACACGACTACATTCGGAAGTAAATGAGCATGCATATCGTCCGAATCTGGATAAATAACCGAAAACCCTAGAAATTTTTTTTCTCGATTCGACGAATTAAAACGAAATAAACCCCAAAAATGATAGATTCTTACCTAATTGGGGCCATTTGAAGTTGACGAAGTGTTTGAGTCTCGGAATCGCCACCACCGACTACATTGCCGGGTACTTGTTCTTCGCGTTCTTCGCGTTCTTCTTCATTTGCAGCAAGAATTTCTTTATTTCTTGTTAAAATTCCAATGTTTGGATCGATACCCCGAGCAACATTTTTGGTTCTAGGTCTGTGAGTTTCATTTCTCTTATCCATTGTTTTATAATCGAATCGACGATGTTTTGATTTTACGATTCGCGGCGATGTTTCGGTTGAACGAGGAAAAAAAAATTTTCTTCCACAATCGGAAGATAATATGAAACTGGAAGAAGAAGAGTTGAAATGAGTAGAATTGTTTTTGATTTGGTTTTTATACGGTTTTACCATAAGGGCATTTATGTAACTTCAATATCATATAGGGTACCCCTTAACTAGAATCTTTGGCTGGGTATAAATTGATGGCCCCTAAATCCTTTGGGATGGCCCCTAAAAACGCCAGGCTTAATAGTGCTCTTTTGAACGGTTGCCTTTCTTTTTGTAATCCTATGAAGTCAAGTCTGGCTAAAGAGAACCAGCAAGGGAAACACATAAATGAGTAAATAGAAAGAACAGTATACGATGAATTGGGAGAAATCTCAATCTGCCTTCTAGTTTATTTTGTTTGGTTTCTTCGAAAGTAAAATAAAAAAGACAATGGACCTGGAAAGTGGTTATTGCTAAATTTACAAACTTGAATTAACTCTTTGAACTCCAGACATTCCAGACATAGAATAAAGAACTGCGGCTACCAAAAACTAATCAACTGCAATTCCATCCAGTGTTAGGCAATCTATTTTTCGGTTACAATCGGGTGAGTTCTTGCAGCTTATAACGTGGGGTTCTGCTCACAGTTCAATAATTCTGCAAAGCAATGCCGAACATAAATTTCAGGGAGATTAAAGCAAAGAAACACTTTAACGGGGTAAATATGAGATTCTGTGCTACCTGTTTCTATTCCAATGTTTCAGTTAGATACGACTTATATCACGGCCAAAAACAAATGTTGTGGCCCAGTTGACTGCCACATAGAATCTATTCCTCCAACTTACCACACGGGTAAGATACGCTGACCGCCAAATGAACCAACTACTAAATCCTGCAATTGATACACCTTTTGCATCCTGAGAGAAACAAAAAGAAAAACAATATTTGAATTACATGCATTATAAACATCAAGCTGAATAACTCATTTAGTTTTGAAGAGCTCGGATACAGACCTTGCTTTGCCTAAGGTCGACAAGAGCTTTGTATCTCCCAACAGTAGCCATGCTCCCCAAATGTCTATAAACAAATGGTCCCCCAAGTTCCATGTCTTTAGCACTGTTTGCACGCCCTCCACCATTCTTACCAATTTTGTTCAGCAAGTGTGCTAGATATTTCCCCTGCCTCTCTGCCACCTGTTGTAAGAACATCCACAAAAGGTGAATCAAACGTAGATTGACTGCGATCACTCGAAATTGGCAAGTCAGAACACCAGCACAGTTTCGTTTGGTAACTTGTAATGTAAGCCAGAAAATCAACACAATCCAACAGGGTCCCCATCCACCTTACGACCATATGAACTATTCACGAAACTAAAAAAGGTAGTTTTAATATACTCCGTACTTCCATAACCAGAGTCACAGACAACTAGAGCTGGGAGGGAAGGTTTTACTGAACACCTCTCGCATTTTGCATCTACCCAGAAACTGAAAATGGATAAATCATTTACAACTAACCTGAGCTAAAGCTGGAAGTACAGGTTTACCGGTACTTTCAAGAAACCCACAACAATCCCCAATGGAATAGACATCCTGCACAGATGGAACCCGTAGCCACTCATCCACTCCTATCCTGTAGCATAAACAGAAAATTTTAAACCTTGAGCAGGCAGCTAAAGGTAGTGAACAAGTGTGTGCTGTACTGTCGACTATAAATACAGATACATCCAATCAAACGTACCTGCCACCTGGTGATTTTTGAAATTCCGTAGCTTTTACAAATGATGAAGGACCAACACCTGTAGACCATACCAACAAACCATACGGGACCTCTGTGCCGTCGTTAAGAATAATTTTTTGAGGTTGAACATCCTTGACGATTCCACGTACAAGGCGAACTCCTGACTGGAAGAAAATATAGAATGCTTTTAAGAGCACGTCAATATATATTTCAATTTAAGTGTATGTCTGTTGAACAGAAAAGACCCATCATATGTATAGCCAACCCTGAACTCTACATCGAAGCGTTAGGATACTATCATCTTATCCTATACAGAACTGGGTCGAGAAAATTATATCACTCGGATAAGAGGAATCTGCATGCCCGAAGACTTTTATAGGTAGTATCTCTAAAAAGAAGAAGGCATTTAAGCAAGGTCCAGTAAAAATGAAAAACAAGAAATGTATTATATAGATTATATGAAGAAGAAGAAAAGAACACAACATACTAATTCATCTGTTCTAATTGTAGATAAATGACATCTCTCACCTTGGTCAGTTGCTTAGTTGCATAGTCCCGCAGGCGAACATCAAATGACGATAGTATCTCATTTGCCTGTCCATGAAGAAGACAAGGACAATACTCAGAAATTATTTTCTTACTATTACTTCAGGCGACTTGTACTAATAGTCTCTCAAGGTAATCGCCAAGACCTTGAAACCGAATTAGAAAGGATTTATTAAGATTCTAACTCACGGAATTACATAAAGGTTCAATGTGGACAAACCTCAATCAAGGTTACATGGATATAATCCTTCACATGGGCGTATCTTTCATGAACATCTTTAAGGATGAAATCACTAAGCTCACCACTAAACTCAACACCTGTTGGGCCACCTCCAATAACAACACAATGTAGGAGCCTTCTCTTTTCATCCTCAGTAATACCTGCACCAAAAAAGTAGTGAAATGACTAAACCATTGATCTTCCAATAAGATACTTAATGGCTCACATAAAACTACAATTGTCGAAAATTCATGCTTGTAATGGCATACCGGGCACATCCGAAAGCATTAAATTAAGGAGCAGTTTCCTACGGATTTCTTGAGCATGAGCAACTTCACGAAGAAAAATGGCATGGTCTTTCACGCCATGGATTCCAAAAGTTGAGGCTTCTGCTCCTGATGCTATGACTAGCTTGTCATACGAGACCTTAAATTTCCATGGGTTCAGTGTGTCTAACGATTCCGTGACAGTCTCACAGTGAATCTAAAAACAGAAGAATAACTATCAAACTAAAACCATAGTGTCTTCTAACTTAGTAAAAATGAGTACTGCAGCGTGCACAGAATCCACAAATATCAGTATGCCACATTCATATCTTGAACATTGGCATTTGGCAGCCAACCAGAAAAATATGTTTCCGGTTCCTATCTCAGAAACTTTTAATTCACATATTCATATCTTCCATATTGTAGATTTCAATCAAGAATAACACTCTAATAGAACAAAACAAAAAACATCCAAATAGAACAACTGTTGAAAAATCTCAACCAATTTGTACTTCAAAAATTCAATAATTAGCAGCACCAAGAAATCGAAATCATGAAAAATTGAGTAAGCAAAAGTAACCAACCATGTGATTGTCAGCATCAACTCCTTTACAATTAGCAAGGAAGAAGTAAGAACCAGGAGCTTTAGAAATTGCAGGTTGTATCCTTCCAATCGGTTCAGCAACAGAACGAAACTCAAGTGTACCAACACAAGTAGAAGCTAACAATGGTGTAAAAACCATATGATTCCTCGGCGATACACAAACAACATCATATATATCAGTATTAATTCCTTTCATAAGTCTCGATGCTGCCCATCCTGTTCCCAACACAACAACCCTAGGTTTCTCACCTGGTTTCGTAGGTTCAAGTCCTGAATACGTGGGTGTATATGGAGATTTGGTTTCTGTCGTTGTTGTTGCCGCCGATTCAGAACTGAAATGAGTCAGTGATGTGAAAATGAATTTCCGATACGGGTTTATTAAGGTTTTTGATTTGATTGATGATTTGATTGTTGATGTTGTAAGAAGATTTCTAAACCAAGTCATGATTTCCTCCTCCTGATCTAGATTTTACTGAGAAATTGATGAAGAAATTTTGCTTAATCCATTTCTAGGTTTTGTTTTCAGATTCAGATATTTGGGTCTGTGCGAAGAAGAAGAGAAGACTGGAATGATGATTTGGCGAAAAAGATGGATTCTTCTTTGGCAAGAAAGTGTTCACTTATGGGATTCTGGTCATCAAATGCCGGGTCTGTCTACTGCCTATCTAGATATCGATGTCCTATGAATTACATGTGTCGGTCTGTTGGGTAATGATTTGGACATCAGGTCAATAAGCCGCCCTCAGAAGATGGAGACAGGGACAGTTGTGGTGAATATGCAGATACGGAGAATCTGTTGGTTAAAGGCTAACCTAGATTGAAACCTAAAGGGGAGCCAAGACACTAGGTTTTCTGCGCTGCACGATAGGCGGTTTTTTTTCCTTTGTTTTTCTCTCAGTTCATCGAGAATTTTTGTTTTTGAAATTAATTAATACCTCGTCAATTTGGAAGAATAGGAATCCTTAACCATGGGGTAATCCAATTTTGGAATCCGATGTCAATGAATCAAAATATTAAACAAGGAACACTACAAAAACAACAGTTACAAGTTACAAAATACCGTTTCCGATAGACACGACAAGAGCAATCAATGACACAAAGGCATAATTTTAGGTTCATACAGACTGTTCCAGAAATCAAACCATTTTAGTCGAGTAAGTTACTTTAGCTTAGATAGTTTATTGTCCTACAAAACCTCGAGGAGTGGTTGGATCACTTGATAAACCTAACACACCTACGTCACGTAGTGCTATTATTGTCTTTGGTTTTGTTCATAACAAAACTAACAAGGTCATTTAAACTAGTTTGGTTATCCGGTTCTTGGTTTATTGGAATGGTAGAGTTGGATTGGATTGAAATGGTAAAATTGAAGAATATGTACAATCACAAAAACTACGGTTTTTTGACACTTTCACAAAAACTATGGTGCTTATGTAATAGTTATCAATCTTGATGTCTCTTCAACTGCTTGTGTAACGGTCTTGAACCTTGTTACCTATTTAAAAGACTTGTCTTGTGACGATACCGATCTTGACTCTGTGTTATTACTATAATTAGGATTTTCTAGGATTTTTTTTTAAAAAGTTAACGTTTAATTGAGGTAATTGCACTATGACCAGCGAAATGGAAATCATCATTTTTGATAGAATCGGATTCCTGAGAATCAAACATCTTAGTTACACATAGGTGAATTTCCATGTTTGTTTTAAAGAATTGGGCTCATTCCACCAAGAATTGGATTACCTTCAATTTCTTGAACCAAGCATGCTATATTAGTTAATACCACTCGTTGTATAACTAAATCAAAGGATGACTGTCAATTTTGGAATATTAATCGTTTCTTTTCTAATATGCCGTGAGATCTAGATAATTATAGTTTGTCTGATATTGCCAAAGTTTAACCAATTCCTTTTCTAATCCAATTTATAGGGCAAAAAGGTGAGAACCGGATTCCTAAACTTTTAAGAGTTTTGTTAATAGGAAGGGAAAAAATGATTGCAAATATGAAAAATAATAGGGTGGAATTAAGTTTTAAAATAATTTAAGAATAAAAGAATTAACCAAGTGTTTTGCGTTGTTATATTGTTAACCTAAACCCGCGTTGACCCAAAACTATATTCTTTGTTTACGGGAAAAAATTTGGTCTCGCACCAGGCATTCAAAATATGAAGGAGCACTTCCTCTGCCGTCGGATTGTAAAGATCTGATGTCACCAATATTTAAACCTAACCATGGTTGTACTTCCAGGATTTTAACTAATTTTTGGAATCTTTTTGTTTTTTTAAAAGATATGTAATATCTTTTTATTTTGACAAATACCCATAAGATACAACTTAGAGCGCCAAAATCTCGGCAATCAGGTGACGGCGATAGATACACCTTTCAACATCTAGTCGACGACATCATAAAGGTATGGAAAGTTGAAAACGATCTTCAAGCGGTGGGTTCAACTTAATTCTTCAACAGTTTTCAAATTCAGTACTTCTATTCTTGTTAGTTTGTTGATTTTCTGCTTAAATGATCGATTATGTAGACCGTAAATGATGTAACCACTGGACTGGTATCAGACATTATTCAGTTGTACGCCATTTCGGAAGATGAAACTGGGCAAAAGGTGTTTATATATATGAATCATATGGAGTCATACTTGCACAAATTTGCATTATACAGGTGTTGGGTCACATGATTTAATCAAGTTTTAAGAATGCTAATCGCTAATCGAGTGTGATAGGCTCGAAAGAGAAATTAGCTGTGTGTGATCATCTTGTTAAATAATCATACATCTTGTTAAATTATAATTATCTTGCTAATTATAAAAAAGAATAAATAGTCATATGTTGATTGGTGTTATGAATTCTCTTAGAGTTTTTGACATGTGCAAACCAGCGATGAAGGATAAATAAGAAAGAACATAATCCAAGTATGTGAATGGGTAAATATTTGTGAAATCCTGTAAGATTAGTTAAAATCAGGAAAAAATAATTATATTTAAGTTTAAGAGCTGATGACGTCACATGATCGGACGATTACGATAATGCTCGTTAAAATTTAGAATTCGCAGTGCGGAATCAATTTTCTTTCCTTTCTTTACCTTAAAAACCTGCGGTCATCGACCAATTAAAGAACATAAATCAAGGAGAAAAAACTTGATCTAAAAGTTAGAGTGTCGTAAAACTAATTCCTCAATGTAAAGAAACCTGTCAACATGTTTAAATCTTGATGTTGATAATAAAGTCTTTAAATTTGAGAGTTTGATCCTTCCACAGTATAAACTAAACTACATGTAGTTTTTATTTATTCATTTATTCTACAAGAAACTAAATTTGCAAATCACTAATGGTGGGTTTGTTTGCAGAATTGACGATTTATAATCCTATGGGATTACAAATTTTGGGATTCATGTAAATTCTTCGTGTGTTTGGTAACTCACTTAAAATTCCTAGGATTCATAGAATTATCTTGTTTTAAGGTCTATATAATTTTGGTATTACCCACATAATCTTAAAATTGTATATATATGAGATTTAAAGCTAAAAAAAAAAGTGGGTCCATAAACCCTTGATAAGTTTCCCAGCAAATCTTACGGGGAAGGGTCGAACTTCATTTGGAGGATTTGCTGAAAAACTGATTTCCGTGGGAAACGTGATTCCAGGGATTTGGGAAACCAAACATAACGAAGGAAACGTAATTCCACCAAATCCCATGGACCCATAAATCCCACCTTTAAAATTCTACATCTAAACCCACCATAAGTTAATCCTTTTATTGTACCAAAAATATTCATATTTAATTTCACCCATGTATTTTCCCTCGTCACATCCGTTTCTTCTCTCCTAGTAACAATACCTATTTTTATTTTGAAAAGCGGTGACAATTTAGCATTTTACATGAGGATCTCACTAACAATTGATTTGGATCGACAATTGGATCCCATTGCTCATTAAAAATAAAAATAGATAAATACATTGTTGGAACTCTTGACTTGTTTTTGTTTCTTAATCGTTATATCAACTGAGATGTTAGCGACTTTTGAATGCCAATATTAGATATTAGTTTATAGTGAATTTCACCATTCTACTTCTTAAAAACACGATATAAATCAAAACTAAAATGCGCAATAGTAATAATGGTGATTGGAATATGAAAAAGTGGGGGTCTAACAACACCACCCAATATTTCTCTTAGCAATCTGTATGGACTAACTCCGAAATACTTTGATAGAGAATCAACTAGACAGTCAGACTCAATCTAGATAAAAGTATCTCAAGGAGTTAATATCTCTCTCTTGATTTGATTTTTACTCAAGCTAAAAACAATAGCGAGTCTTTATCAAATACAAGGAATAACTTGGACGGTACCAAAAACCAATGTCCAAGGATCAATCAACAACCGAGGTTGGATTTCCAATTGATGATCACGAACGCACAACTTGTATTATTTAAATTATATAAAATATAACGCGGAAAAGAAATAACGCAGACACCAGAAGTTTTGTTAACGAGGAAACCGCAAATGCAGAACAACCCCGGGACCTAGTCCAGATTGAATACACACTGTATTAAGCCGCTATAGACACTAGCCTACTCCAAGCTAACTTCGGACTGGACTATAGTTGAACCCCAATCAGTCTCCCACCGATACAAGGTACAGTTGTACTCCTACGCCTCTGATCCCAGCAGGATACTGCGCACTTGATTCCCTTAGCTGATCTCACCCACAACCAAGAGTTGCTGCAACCCAAAATCGCAGACTTGATAATAAAAAAATCTATCTCACACAAAAAAGTCTATCAAAGGATAAATCTGTCTCCCAAAGATAAACCCTAGGTTTTGTTCCGTCTTAAGATATGAAATCAAGGTGAACATGAACCAATTGATAATCCGGTCTTATATTCCCGAAGAACAGCCTAGATTAATCAATCACCTCTCTACAATCCTTCTGACTACATAGGTGGTTTGTCTAGGAATCACAAACAGTGAGACGAAGATGTTTGTAACTTCTTTATCTTTCCTATCGTAGAACTCTCACGATCTCAAGCCAATCAAATATTATACTCGTACGATAGAAGATACAAGATCAGATCACACAACTACGATAAAAGTAGTATCGTTCTGCCTTCACAATCCCAATGAAGTCTTTAAGTCGTTAACCTGGTTTTAGAGAAGAAAACCAAAGGTTAAAGGAGAATCGACTCTAGCGAGCGCACTAGTATCACACAGACGTGTGAGGATTAGTTTTGCACAATGCTATATGTCTCCTTTATATAGCCTTCAAATCAGGATTTTGTCTTAGTTACAAAGCAATCCATATTCACCGTTAGATGAAAACCTGATTTAGATTCAAGGTAATATTTCTCAATCGTTAGATCAAAAACTTAGCTTGACACACAAACTTGGGTAGACGTTTACTGGGTTTGTGAAAACAATGCCCAAACGTGTACGTGTATGTTGGTTCAACATAGTAACCCAAAAGGTTAACCATATGAGCATTTCATATTAACCTAGTTCTTCTTCACCATAACTAGTTCAATTGACTCAAATGAACTAGTTAGAGAATTGTTCAATTGCTATGAGATCTTATGTAACTACACAAGACACAATTGAAACAAAGATGATTCGATTCGATTGAATCCGCTCATGAACTTTATAGCCACGGTTTGCATAAAGCATTCCTTAGTAATTTAAGTTTCATGTTCAGAGCACATATTTAGATCATAACCACTTAAGCTCACAAACAAGTTCGCAGACTTAAGACAACGGTAGAGTTTTCCAAACTCAGCAGAAAATCTCGGCAAAGAGACTTTCGCCAGTTCGCGAACTAGGTTCGCGGACTTACACGCAAACGAGTTTTTGGAAAATCCCAACAGAATTTCTCGGTACAAGAAATTTCGTCAGTTCGCGGACTGGGTTCGCGGACTTGGCAAGCCAATTCCTCCGATTTCTCTCAATCAACAAAGTTCGAAAAATTCAGATTAAGGAATACATGGTTATGTAATCTAAACTCTCATTCCAATCATTGAGACATTCTCAGAGGACGTTATATATCCGTTATTCACAGACTGTTTTGCGTCAGAGAAATTCTCAAAGTAATTGAAACTTTTCATGACTTTCGTCACTAGGTGAAGATAAACTTGATCAAAGCGAAGCGCTTTACCAACACATGATTTCGAGATATAGATAGGCGAGATATACTCGGCTCGAAATATCAAATGTGTATGATCCAGTCTACATAGCATACGAATTTTATCTCATAAGAAGTAGGAGATAGAAGAGATAGACTTTTGAGTGATAGATAAGTTCAAGTCTCCACATACCTTTTTGTTGATGAAGTTCCACGGTTCCTTGAGTAGATCTTCGTCGTTGTATGATGAATCGCCATGAAGTCCTTGATCTCAACTATACTTTTTTATCCTAGTCCGAGACTTAGCTATGTAGGCTAGAAATCAAGACTCATAGTTTTGATCACTAACATTGACAAACATGCTTGAGATAGCAACGCATGCGAGGTCGATCGAGCTATACTCTAACAATCTCCCCCTTTGTCAATTTTAGTGACAAAACTATTAATACATATGGAATACAAAAATGATAAACTTTAGTGGCTCCTATTCCATAGTCTAATCTTCAACGTTCCCTGAAATCTTCGTCCTTCCAAGTACTCCAATGATCCCAAAGGTTGTAAGTTTAGCATCACCGTTGTTGAAGATCCGTAGCTATAATAATGAGAGAAATCGAGATTCTCTATCATTATTATACAGTATCATAGTATCATTATGTAACATCAAAGTCCAATTGCATCACGACTTTAACAATAATACTATGGTGATATGTACCACTCCCCCTTAGTCAATACTCCATCTCGATCATGGAAACCACTCCCCCTCATACAATGATCCGAAAACCATATGTATTTGTAGTGTGAACTACAATATTTCTCCCCCTTTTTGTCAATAAAATTGGCAAAGGTACAAGAACGGGATCATAATGAAATTTCCACAAGAGACATTTCATAGACTAAAAGAAAAATACATACCAACTTAATTTAGATGCAATCATAAAGCCGAAGCCAAATGCATTCATCAAGGAGTTTTAAGATACAAGATAACCCCTATAAAATTCCACAGCCGCACACACCGCAAAATATTACCATTAAGCACAAGTTCAAAAGAACTCTCCCCCATTTGATGTCATTCCCGAAAGAACAACAAGAGTGACCTTAATTTCGAAAGAAAAGAAGGATTTTTTAATTGGACACCAAAAACCATAGAAATGATTTTCTATATCCAAAACTCAACCAAATTAATCACAAGAAAACCCATGATTAATTTAATTGGAATACGCAACTAAATCAAACCACAAAAGTGATCAATTTAATTGAAAGTGCTCAACATAAGTAAACTTACGGAGCTACGACTAAGGTAATCATAGGGAGATGACTAACTTAATCTTTCGCATACTCAACATAAGGAAAACCTTATGGAATATACGACTACATTAACCAATAGAACATGATTTGTATAGCCATTTATATACTCAACACAAGAACTTGTGGAATATATGAAAACTCAACTAGACTAATTACAAGAGAACTTATAATTAATCTAATTGGAATACAAACAACCAAACTAATCACAAAATTAATCAATTTAATTGTTAAAGGATTTGCTCGACAAAAGAAGACTTTCGGAGCAAATAACTAAATAACCAACCAAGATGATTAATTTAGTTCATAATGCTCAACATATAGCATCTTATGGAATAACCAACAAAGTCAATAAAAATAATCGACTTAGTTGTATCGTGCTCAACATAAGATACACAATGGAGCCTTCATGGTAAAACATAACAAAATGGATCAGTGAAGATCAATACCGTGGATAACATACAAGGATCTATTAGAGCATAGCTCGGTCAACCTCGCATGCGTTGCTATCTCAAGCATGATTGTCAATGTTAGTGATCAAAACTATGAGTCTTGATTTCTAGCCTACATAGCTAAGTCCCGGACTAGGATAGGAAAAGTGTAGTTAATCTCAAGAACTTCATGGCGATTCATTATACAACGACGAAGATCTATACAAGGAACCGTGGAACTTCATCAACAAAAAGGTATGTGGAGACTTGAACTTATCTATCATTCAAAAGTCTATCTATTCTGTCTCCTACTTATTATGAGACAAAAAGTCGTATACTATATAGACTAGATCATACACACTTGACATTTCGAGCTGAGCATTCATTGCTTATCTTTTATCTCGAAATCGTGTGTTGGTAAAGCGTTTCGCTTTGATCAGGTTTATCTTCACCTAGTGACGAAAGTCATGAAAGTTTCAATCACTTTGAGAATTTCTCTGACGTGAATCGGTCTATGAATAACGGCTACATAGCGTCCTCTGAGAATGTCTCAATGATTGAAATGAGAGTTTAGATTACATAACCATGTATTCCTTGAACCGAAGTTTTCGAACTTTGTTGATCAAGAGAAATCGGGAGGATTGTGGAATTGGCTTGCCAAGTCCGCGAACCCAGTCCACAGACTCAGTCCGCGAACTGTCGGAAGTTCTCGACCGAGAATTTCTGCTGGATTTTCCAAAACTCGTTTGTGTGCTTAGTCCGCGAACTCAGTCCGCGAACTGGCGGAAGTTCTCGAACCGAGAATTTCTACTGAGTTTGGAAAACTCAACCGATTAACTTAAGTCCGTGAACTTGTTTGTGAACTTATGAGGTTATGATCTAAAGATGTGCTCTGAACAAGAAACATTAAATTACTAAGGAATGCTTTATGCAAACCGTGGCTATAATGTTCATGAGCCGATTCAATCGAATCGAATCATCTTTTTTTCAATTGTGTCTTGTGTAGTTACATAAGATCTCATAGCAATTGAACAACTCTTTAACTAGTTCATTTGAGTCAACTGAACTAGTTATGGTGAAGAAGAACAAGGTTAATATGAAATGCTCATATGGTTGACCTTTTGGGTTACTATGTTGAACCAACATGAATGTACACGTTTGGGCATGGTTTTCACGAACCTAGTAAACGTTTACCCAAGTGTGTGTGACAAGATAAGTTTTCGATCTAACGGTTGAGAAATATTAGCTTGAATCTAAATCAGGTTTTCATCTAACGGTGAATAAGGATTGCTTTGTAACAAAGGCAAAACCCTGATTTGAAGGCTATATAAAGGAGACATCTAGCATTGAGCAAACCTAATCCCCACACGTCTGTGTGCTACTAGTGCGCTCGCTAGAGTCGATCTCCATTAACCTTTGATTTTCTTCTCTAATATCAGGTTAACGACTTCATTGGGATTGTGAAGCCAGACCGATACTACTTTATCGTAGTTGTGTGATCCGATCTTGCATCTTCTATCGTACGAGTACAATCGATTGATTGGCTTGATATCGTGAGAGTTCTCCGATAGGCAAGATAAAGAAGTCACAAAAATCTTCGTCTCACTGTTTGTGATTCCTCGATAATCCGGTTGTGTAGTCAGGAAGGATTGTACAGTGGTGATTGATTAATCTAGGTTTTCTTCGGGAATATAAGACCGGATTATCAATTGGTTCCTGTTCACCTTGATTTTATATCTTAAGACGGAACAAAACCTAGGGTTTATCTGTGGGAGATAGATTTATCCTTTGATAGACTTTTCCAGTGTGAGACAGATCTGTTTATTATCAAGTCTGTGATTTTGGGTTACAGCAACTCTTGGTTGTGGGTGAGATCAGCTAAGGGAATCAAGTGCGCAGTATCCTGCTGGGATCAGAGGCGTAGGATTACAACTGTACCTTGTATCAGTGGGAGATTGATAGGGGTTCAACTATTGTCCAGTCCGAAGTTATCTTGGAGTAGGCTAGTGCCTGTAGCGGCCTAATAAAGTGTGTATTCAATTGGACTAGGTCCCGGGGTTTTTCTGCATTTGTGGTTTCCTCGTTAACAAAATTCTGGTGTCTGTGTTATTTTTTTCCGCATTATATTTTATATAATTGAAATAATACAGGTAGTGCGTTCGTGATCATCAATTGGAAATCCAACCTTTGGTTGTTGATTGATATTGATTGATCCTTGGACATTGGTCTTTGGTACCGTCCATGTTTTCCTAGTATTTGATAAAGACTCTCTATTGATTTTAGCTTGAGTAGAAATCAAATCAAGAGAGAGATATTAACTCCTTGAGATACTTTTATCTAGATTGAGTCTGGCTGTGTAGTTGATTCTCTAGCAAAGTATTTCGGAGTTAGTCCATACAGATTGCTAAGCGAAATATTGGGTGGTGTTGTTAGACCCCCGCTTTTTCAATTGGTATCAGAGCAGGCAAACACGTTTAAAGACCTAATAAGTCTGTGTTTATAGCGATCTAACTCTATGGACAGAGGTGCTATCTCTATTAACGTATCACCAGTCTTCGATGGATCCAATTACTTGTGGTGGAAAATTTCTATGCGAGCTTTTCTTCAATCGCGTGATTTTCAATCATGGGTATATGTGGTGAATGGTTATGATGCTCCCGTTGTTGCAGCTAGAAACGGAACTTTTCCCAAGAATATTGGTGATTATAATGCTGTCGAGATTCTTGCTGCAAAGCAGAATTCTGAAGGGTTAAATGCTATCATACATGCCATTGCCCCAAGTCTTCAACACCATGCGTCTAATTGCACTAGGTCTAAAGATACTTGGGATATCTTAGAAACCGTATTTGAAGGAAACAACAGTGAAAAGGAAGATGGGCTTCAAAACCTTAATTCCGATTGGGAGAACCTTCGAATGGCAGATGAAGAAACATTTGATGAGTTCAATCACAAAGTGTCTGAAATTGTTAATGCATCTTTTGCATTGGGTAAGACTATTTCTGAAAAGGACATTGTGATGAAAATTCTCAGATCGCTGCCATCTAGATACGAGTCTAAGAAGCATGCCATCGTTGAAGGAAATAACCTCAATAATCTTTCCAGAAACACCTTGGTTGGGAAGCTAAAGATCTTTGATCATGAGCATACATCCAAAGTCGGTAAGGATGTTGCCTTTAAAGCATAAAAGAGCACTAAATTACTTTCCAAAGGTAAAAGTGTTCATGTCTCTGGGGATGATCAGTTTGAGAATGATTTTTCAGATGAAGACCTTGACAAGTCGGTCTTCTTGATCACAAGACAGTTTAGGGATCTTCTGTTGAAGAGAAGTAAACGGTTTTCGAGAGACAAACCTAGGTCATCAGACAAAACTCACGGTCGCATACCTCCTAAAAACAAGGATGCTGACGAGGACATGCCTCAGTGGTTTAAGTGTAAAGGTTTTGGCCATTTTGCTAACGAATGCCCAAATCGTAGATGAAAAAGAGAGGGTCTAACAACACCACCCAATATTTCGCTTAGCAATCTGTATGGACTAACTCCAAAATACTTTGCAAGAGAATCAAATAAACAGTCAGACTCAATCTAGATAAAAGTATCTCAAGGAGTTAATATCTCTCTCTTGATTTGATTTCTACTCAAGCTAAAATCAATAGCGAGTCTTTATCAAATACAAGGAATAAATTGGACGGTACTTAAGACCAATGTCCAAGCATCAATCAATATCAATCAACAACCAAAGGTTGGATTTCCAATTGATGATCACGAACGCACAACCTGTATTATTTCTATTATATAAAATATAATGCGGAAAAGAAATAACACAGACACCAGAAGTTTTGTTAACGAGGAAACCGCAAATGCAGAAAAACCCCGGGACTAGTCCAGATTGAATACACACTGTATTAAGCCGCTACAGACACTAGCCTACTGCAAACTAACTTCGGACTGATTTATAGTTGAACCCCTACCAATCTCCCGCTGATACAAGGTACAGTTGTACTCCTATGCCTCTGATCCCAACAGGACATTGCGTACTTGATTCCCTTAGCTGATCTCACCCACAACTAAGAGTTGCTGGAACCCAAAATCACAGACTTGATAATAAACGAATCTGTCTCACACAGAAAAGTCTATCGAAAAGATAAATCTGTCTCCCACAGATAAACCCTAGGTTTTGTTCCGTCTTTAGATATAAAATCAAGGTAACATGAACCAATTGATAATATGGACTTATATTCCCGAAGAACAGCCTAGATTAATCAATCACCTCTCTACAATCCTTCCCGACTACACAAGAGGATTGTCGAGGAATCACAAACAATGAGACGAAGATGTTTGTGACTTCTTTATCTTGCCTATCGGAGAACTCTCACGATCTCAAGCCAATCTATCGATTGAACTCGTACGATAGAAGATGCAAGATCAGATCACACAACTACGATAAAAGTAGTATCGGTCTGGCTTCACAATACCAATGAAGTCTTTAAGTCGTTAACTCGAGTTTAGAGAAGAAACTCAAGAGTTAATGGAGATCGACTCTAGCGAGAGCACTAGTAGCACACAGACGTGTGGGGATTAAGTTTTTCTCTAGCTAGATGTCTCCTATATATAGCCTTTCAAATCAGGGTTTTGCCTTAAGTACAAAGAAAACTCTACCCACCGATGAAAACCTGATTTAGATTCAAGACAATATCTCTCAACCGTTAGATCGAAAGACATAGCTTGTCACACACACTTGGGTACACGTTTACTGGGTTTGAGAAAACCATTCCCAAACGAGTACAAGTATGTTGGTTCAACATGATAACCCAAAAGGTCAACCATATGAGCATCTCATATTAATCATGTTCTTCTTTACCATAACTAGTTCAATTGACTCAAATGAACTAGTTAAGAGTTGTTCAATTGCTATGAGATCTTATGTAACTACACAAGACACAATTGAAACAAAGATGATTCGATTCGATTAGAATCGGCTCATGAACATTATAGCCACTGTTTGCATAAATCATTCCTTAATAATTAATGTTTCATGTTCAGAGCACATCTTTAGATCATAACCTCTTAAGTTCATAAACAAGTTCGCGGACTTAAGTTAATCGGTTGAGTTTTCCAAACTCAGCAGAAATTCTCGGGTTGAGAACTTCCGCCAGTTCGCGGACTTAGCACACAAACGAGTTTTGGAAATCCCAACAGAAATTCTCGGTCGAGAACTTCCGTCAGTTCGCGGACTTGGCAAGACAATTCCACAATCCTACCGATTTCTCTTGATCAACAAAGTTCGAAAACTTCGGTTCAAGGAATACATGGTTATATAATCTAAACTCTCATTTCAATCATTGAAACATTCTCAGAGGGCGATATTCAGTCGTGAAGAACAACATACCTTTCTCGTCAGAGCAATTTCCAAAGTGATTGACTAGGTGAAGATAAACCTGATCAAAGCGAAACGCTTTACTAACACATGATTTCGAGTAAAAGATAAGCAATGAATACTCAGCTCTAAATATCAAGTGTATATGATCTAATCTATATAGCGTACGAATTTTGTCTCATAAGAAGCAAGAGAAGAATAGATAGACTTTCGAGTGATAGATAAGTTCAAGTCTTCACATACCTTTTTGTGGATGAAGTTCCAAGGTTCCTTGGTGTAGATCATCGTTGACCGATCTATGCTCTAACAGTAGAAAATACACTGGGAACAAAGGTCTAGCCGTAACATTTGATGAAATGTCTGAAACCTATGATTCCGATGAAGATAGGAAATCAAGTGTAGGGCTCCTTGGTGAAAACATCGATTTTGATACTTGTAGCAATACATATATCAACCTCAATGGGTTCGGAGAAGAAGGAAAACCAATCAGGTTGGAAGATTCCCTAACTGGAAACCCTGTCAGTAATGTTTCAGGATCTACTGTATGTCTAGATACTTGCACATCTCAGATGCCTGAATACTGTCCAAGTTCGACGTGCTCATTTTGTTCGATGAAGGGACACGAACTATCAAGGTGGTACAAATACAAGCACCAAACAAGGCACGCCAGCAAACTCCAACGAAGAGCAGATCGATTAGCAAGAAAGTTGAAACTTGCTCAGAAGGACGCTGAGGTATGTAGGATCTTATCTTCGTCTAAGAAGTTGGTTTCCAGGGATAGAGTAAGACCATTTGAAAAGAAAGTATGGTCGAATCGTTTTGAAAGACAGAAGTCTTAAGATTCCTCTCTTGAGGAAAATGGTGGACAAATTGTTGTGCACCACATCACAAACTAATTGTATTGTTTGGGAAATCTTGTCTCATATGCCTGTTCAAAAGAGACAAGATCATGAACGTTACGGGCTTTAGGAAAGAAGTGTTTTCTTAGGTTTGTTGTTTTCTGTCTATCAAAGAAAGGGTTAACATCGAAAATTCTACTCTTCATAGGGTTTGGAGTTGAACGACCACGAACCTGTTTATAGGTTTCGAACCCTACATTCCTTTTTCCTCCTTGATATCCTTTATATCTCAAGACTGCTTACCAGATTGTGAATTCCATCCACAAAATCAGTTGGTATAACTGTTCTCTAAGCATTGTGTCTATGGAGAGAAAAGATGTCAATATGATTGTTAAGCCATCAATCAAGGAAAAAGAGAAATCTCCTGGTTCTAGGTCCTTGAAAAGAAATAGGACAAGAAAACCAAGGGCTGTACCTTCTAACTCTCAGAAGTTTTCCGATGTTCTTGATGAGTTGAAGGAAGTAAGAAAGGAGATTCGTGAAATAAATGCTTTTGTGTCAAAGTCGTTAGAAATTCAGAGAGCCCTGGTACGACATAATCAGTCAAGACAGTTCATTGATATAAACTCCTATCTTTGCGAACCGTATGTTCCAATGGCTGTTGACAACAAGGAGTTCGGGAATGATGCTGAATTTCTCAAAGGCATTTTCGCCTAGGATGTCTTCTTTTTGGATTAGTTGGAAGAATAACTAGTGCTTTGAATAGCGATGATTGTGACTACACATAGCTATGTTTGTTTTCATCTTCTTATGTTATTTTTTAGGTTTATTGGTATTAAATTCTAAAAATATTTGGAGGATGATGTTATTGCAGTATTTTAATGGTTTGATATATTGCAATATTTTTATGAGATATGTATTGTTTGCGTCCGTGAACTTGAAGGTCCCATATTGCGGTCAAAAGTAAAGTTGTTCATGAATTAGTATTCGTATTTGTTGATGGTGGATTTTAGTTCAGGGCTAAAATTGTAAAACCAAATTTATACGCTGACATCCTGCAAAGGATAAAGCCACTGATAAGTGATGAATACTTCTTCACTTTAATAATTCACCTAGAATGGAGCATGTGGCAACAATCCTAGTATTCTGTGAATTAAATACACAAAATTCATCCAGGTTGGAGCATGTACAACAATCCTATATACCCTGTGAATTTACAACATTATTAATTAATGCATGACTAGCCTTGTATTTCCTGTGTTGTTCCCGCAGAACTCTCATTATTAGTGCGGCATGACGACTGAGTGTTGCTCTCAGCAGAGTAACACGAATCTCCAAGTGTTAATAGTGAGGCATGCACGAAATACCCGTACAGGCCACATCTCTCGGTATGTTATACTAGCTCGATTGAGCCCACCTCTCTCGGTGTGTTATACTAGCCCGATTGAGCATACATCTCTCGGTGTGTTATACTAGCCCGATTGAGCATATTTGAATCTGGACTGACAGTCTCAGAAACAATCACGACCACGCAAGTTGGCCGCATGATTTAACCAGCCTAGACGATCCTCAGCACGAGCAGGCTACCATCTTAATGACCACCAGCGGGCCCGTTTATGCGCTGGTCGGTCTAATACATACCACGCCTCCCAAACAACCACCGAACACCAGCCTAGAGTAGGATGGTTGGGATGGTATGGAGAAGCTTGGAAAACATGTACGCACAAGACTGCCAATGTCGGTCTCAAACAGATCGCGGCCGTCCAACTTCACCGGCATGGTTGGACGACATAGATCGTCCCATGGCCGGTAGGACAAGCGTTGTCCTGCACACCGGCAGGACCCCTTCACGCCTGCATAATTGACCACCTCACAACCTAGTCAGGGAGAAGCAAACGCTCGCCCAAAGTTCGGCCGACGTGATGCTTTAAGGGTCGCAGGAAATTCCACTAAAGGTCTTAAATTGATCACGACCATCCAACCTCACCAGCATGTTTGGATGGCTTAGATCAGACCCATAGCCGTCAGGCAGGTATTGGCATGTTCACCACCGGCCCAATGTGGGCCCCACATGGTCGGCCTCCCCAAAAGAGGAGCGTAGCTTGCCAATTCTTCCATCCAAAGTAGCGTGGACATGAAACCCTAATTAGGGTTTGCAGCATATCACATGTGTCGCAAATCAGTCGCGACCATCCATCTTCGCAGGCATAGATGGAGGGTGTAGATGTAGACTCAAAGGGTCCCAAGCATGTCAGCACAATCGTCGTGGGCCCGTCTACATGCTTGATCAATCGGCCAAGGCCGACTATGACTAGATGCTTCGATTGGTGCGCCCAAACTAGGGATGGTTGCGCGGTTCCAATTGCAAACCGATCTCGACCACTCAACTTTGCCGGACAAATCGAGTGGCTTAGATCACATCTCCATGGGACAGTGAGGTGCGGACGTGTACACCGGCAAGCCGTCTACACGCATGCCTGATCGGTCTTTCCAAAAACATCTCCCATGCATGGATTCGACCAAGCTGAAAGAAGGTACTTGCGCACCTCCTAAACCCTAATCTGACGGTCGCCGATGTGGGTCGCAAGTCATCTCGTCCGTCCAACTTCTCCATCTTGGACGGACAGTCTAAGACAGGAGTTAGGAGACCAGTGAGGCATCACCATGATCACCGTCCACCACTCTTCAACATGGGGTGATCGGCCAAATCAGGGCTTGTCTGTATAGCCTCCAAACGATCACTCGAAGATGGCTGGACGTGATGCTATTTTAAGACGCTTAAATTCGTGACTTACTCCGTTAAGCCTTAAAACATCGATGCTTCATACGTGCTGAATATATTCGATGCATTACATGCATAGAATACACACGATATTTCATAAATATCGATTTCCCAAATAACTTAGTTATTTAACTTAGCACTGTATGCTACCTTCTGTGGATCCCACGATCCACACAATCGAGACATCAAGCATGTCACAAACTGGGGGATACATACTGGGGTATTGGTCTGGCGGTTTACAGCATGCAGCGTGCAACGTGCCATCACAAGAACGCGTCAGGAAGACATGGACGGTTAGTGATGATAGGAGAAGTGGGCAAGACTGGTCGTGTGACACTAACACACAACTCCACTACTCCATCACTCTGCTTCCTCCACTTCCCATGAGAGACGTGGGTTAGGCTCAATGACTTGTAGAAATAGGTTCTCCTCACTATTTCCAAACAGAACAGACAAGACAGAAACCAAGTGTTGATACAATCGTATTCAAACACCAGAACTGATAGCTTACATCCTGCAAGCCAGTTCAGCTTTCTGATACAAGTCATAAAACATCCAACACCTTCACAATCTCAACACCTTCTTCGCTTCCCTCCCTAAGATCAACCCCATCTCCTTCACTTTGTGACCGAAGCAAGTCTGGAACGGCCATTTCTTGGTTTAGGACAGAATTGTACAGATTGATTTGTCGAATCAAAAGCACTCCCGTGCAGTGCATTTGTTTAGGGTTTAGATTCATTTCTCATCCACACACCCCAAATTACCAAAACCGGCAGAAATAGTTTTCACCCATAAACAATTGGCGACCACAGTGGGAGATTAATCTCTCGGTTGTGAAGTCAATTTCTTCAATACCAATTCAATTTTATTGATTTCGAAAATGGTGGATCTTAGGTCTGGATCAACAACCAATCCTGACGGGACTAGCACTGACAACACTCTCGGTGTTGATATCCCAGGTGTCACCGTGTAACCAGTCAATACCATCAATGTATCTCGTGGAATTACTTCCTCCACTACCAGCACCAGCGGAGCAAGAGGAGATATTCCATTGGGCGTGACACCTCCTATCACCAGAGACAGAGCAGCCGCAAAACCTAGCATCTCTTCAAGTGTAACGCCTCCAGCCGTCACCAGAGCAACTTCCACTCCTCCATCGGGATGAGGAGCTGGAGGAGCCAGAAGAGGACAACCCCTTATTACCATGGTGGATTTGATGGAGAGACAAGAATTTCTCGCAAGGGAACAAACGTACATGGATACAACTCAGAAAGAGGTACTCACTTTTCTTAAGACATTAACTGATCGATTGCCACAAGAGCCGAGACATCCCCTGGAGCCAACAAGGAACGCATTCAACGCACTCGGAGAAGGTACTTCAGCGGCGCGGGCCTACATGGACCTGATCAAAGAAGCGACATCAGATATGAGTGGTCCTGTCATGGAGACTCCTACACTGGGGGACTGATCCTCACAACGATCCTCCTAAAGTCAATAGTTTCACTATGAACCAGAGGCCGGTGGATCAGCAAGCGGTTTCTCTAGTGGAAAGTTTATGCGAACTTTTACACCTCTCGAAGAATCAGCGGGTGGAGACGCTTTGCTGCAATCAACCAGGAGAAGGTCACAACCGTGCCCTACATGTCACTGCATGCATCAAGGATTCAGAGTTCAAGAGGGTCTTATCAACACAGGAGCGTTTTCAAATGTGATTACTCTCAAGACTCTCAAGACATCCAAGGTTCGCCCAGGCAAGGTCGTACGGAAGCCTACTATAATGACGAACTTCGAGGGAATCCAAACCAACACGTACGGAAGCTCCGCGGAAAGAATCATACAAAGTTAGTTGCATCCCACTCCCCACGTGGGCGTCAATTCAGGAGTAAGACCGGCTTGCATCATTGAGGGCCAAAACCCACGATGCATCTTTGCTGACGAAACATTCTTTTCCATCCTGTGAAGCCGCGACCCACATTTACACGAAGAGGGAGCGTACTTTTGTGGCGAGCCGTGATCAGAAAGGAAAAACGGTGTACCAACGCCACTGTTAGCAATTAGCAGGGGAGACTGTCCCCCAGTCTCTCCGTCTAATGGAATGCTACAACAACGACGAGCCACGAGAGGAAGTACCAGATGCTCCACGACAGCTGCAGGACGGTACCAATTCCACAACTGATGAGATCGAAGTGGTCAACATCGGGGATGAGGAATATCCCAGGCCTATATCCATCAGTTCGACCTTGTCTGCCGAGGAACACACGATACTTGTGAAACTTCTCAAGGAATACCAGGACATATTTTCCCGGACGTATAAAGAAATGCCTGGCCTAGATGAAAAACTGGTCACCCACCATCTACATGTCATACCCGGATCCAAGCCGATCAAGCAATCCCCGAGGCAATTCAGGCATGAGGTAGAAGAACAAATCAAGACTGAGATTCAGAAGTTACCGACTACTGGCTTCATCAAACCCATCCATCATCCGACCTGGCTGGCTAATGTGGTTCTGGTAAAGAAGAAGAATGGACAGATCAGGTGCTGCGTGGATTTTAGAGACTTGAATAGATGCTGCCCCAAAGATGATTTTCCTTTACCTAACATCGACATGTTAGTGGATGCCACCAGCGGACACGGCATGTTCTCTTTTATGGATGGATACAACGGCTACAATGTGATAAGGATGTACGAGCATGATGCAAGTAAGACTGCCTTTCGAACTCCTCTCGGAAATTTTATTATGTTGTAATGCCATTTGGTTTAAAGAATATCGGTGTAACGTACCAACGAGCTATGACGGCAATCTTCTACTGGAGCCGACACCTTAAGGGAGCAGCCTCAGGAAGATAACGATGTCCGCGCACGAGAAAGAATCCGGGTGAATCACTCTTGTCTATCGTTCCATGTTGGAGGAATTCGTGAAGTTGTTGAACGCTCATCTACAACAACATATGCCCTGATAGAAAGAACCAGGCCTGCCGGTAATGAAGAGCCTCATAATGTTCGTGGGAGCATATATCTCACCAACAGGATATACAACCTTCAGCCTTCTGTAAGCAGATTTCCTGAAGCGGCAAGAGGAAAACCACCGAGATACAACATCCTGCGCGTCTGCCAACTCCAACTCTAGTACCACATGCACGACTCCCACAATGATGAAACAACGTCCAAGATATTCCATATCTGGCTCGACAGCAACCACATCGATGAGAGACGCGTTCAGAATTTCGTCTCCCAAGGAGTGTGACTGGGGACTGCTTAGCACTACCCATCTCAAAGATGCTGAGAGATGCAAGCACGCTACATTCCAAGATATCCAAAGACGAGGATATACTCAAGAGAGCAGACGTATTTTTCAAAGACCAGCGATATTCCTGGATATCTATAAAATGCAAAACAGACGAAAAGATGGCCTCATGAACCCAGCGTGAAAACGTCTATTAAGTCGATGGCTCCGTGGATGCTCGTGGGCAGGGGACTGTCTCCCTATTTTTCATTTTGTGAGGCAACATCAAGGAAGATATCACGCCTCTTCCTGCCAGTCTCCTCTGATCACAACTGCTGCTAAGAACCGTTGTTCATTTGTTGATACCAGTGCTCGAGCTTCATCATGGCAATAACCACTACGGACAGAGTAAGGGATTTCTTCAATACAGGAGAGATGGTAAATCAAGAAGCATGCAATTCGTGAGGGAGAATCAAACTAAATAAGAAGCCTCTTCAATGCTCTCTTCAGAGGAAGACGCTCCAACACCTGTCCAGGAGAAGCCGCTTCAATACTCTCTCCAGGATCCGGTTCGATGTTCCCTCCAGAAGAATCCGCTTCAGCGCTCTCAACGCTCTCTCTAGGATCCACCTCAACGTTCGCACCAGAAGCCACTTTAACATCCTCTCGAGCTGTTTCAACACGCAAGCTACATCAATAATCTGTGCTTTGGTCAAGTTATCTTTGATGTACTCATTTCTCAACATGCGTCTCATCCATCCTTCATAAGGGCCCAGCGGAGCATGAAAAACCTTGAAGTCGACAGGAGAAGGGTTATCTTGTGGGATGGATGTTTTCGGATAGTTGAAAGGGCGTGGTGAACAACTCATCATTTATGTTTGGCATGTCTTTGAAGCTGTCAACACCTCCTGACTTGACATCGGCATTATTATCAGTGAAGCATGCTCCCTTGGCCGTAGGAGGACATGAACTCAGCGGGACCAACACCACGTTCGAACATACAAGGTTCATGTTTTGGAAAAACAAGCACGCCTGGGTCCCACGTTCGAGCAAAGGGAAGACCGATGTTGGTTAGCAAGACCGATGTTAGTCATCAAGACCGGTGTTGGTCACAACAGCAAGGCCGGTGTTTGTGGAAGTAACAAAGATGGTGTACGGGACAAGGCCGGTGTTCGAACGAAACAAGACAACAAGGCCGGTGTCGGTCGAGGCAGCTATGTCCGTCAGCAAGGTCGGGGTTCGTCAAATCGCAAGGCCGATGTTCGTCAAGGCAAGGCCGGTGTTCGTCAAGGCAAGGCCGGTGTTGGTCAAGGGGCAAGTCTGGTGTTGGGTGAGGCAACAGGTTTGGTGTCTGGTCGAAGCAAGCACAGCCGGCCCCAATCAAAGCAGATACAGCCGGCCCCAATCAAAGCAGACTACACATTCTATCCTAATCCGAGACATGGCTATAAGTAGACTAGAAATTAAGACTTATAGTTTTGTCAACTACACTTGAAAAATAAGGTTGAGATAACAACGCTTGCAAGTTCGACCGAGCAGTGCTCTAAAAATCTCCCCCTTTGTCAATTTTAGCGACAAAACTATCAATACATATGGATTAAAAAATAAATAAACTTTGTACCTTCTCATCCATCATGCTTGATTTCCTTGGCTCTTCAACATTCCTTGAATTCTTCACCGCTCCAAGTACTTCGGTGATTCTGAACGTGTTCAACTCAACATCATTGTTGTTGAAGATTCGTAGCCATAACAATAAGAAAACATATGAAAAACATATGTTCTCAATCATTGTTATACAATGTCATAGTATTATTACATAACATCAAAGTACAATTGTATCACAACTTTGACAATAATACTACGATGATATGTATCACTCCCCCTTAGTCAATACTTCCATATCACAATGAAAACCACTCTCCCTTACATAATGATCCGTAAACCATATGTATGTAGTGTGAACTACCAAATAATTCTCCCCCTTTTTGTCAATATAAATTCGCAAAGGTACGAAAAATACGGGATCATAATGAAATTCTCAAAGAGATAATTCATGACTAAAAGAGAACATATCAACTTTGTTTTGATGATTTCACATAGTCGAAACTTAGTGTATTCATCAAGGAGTTTATAAAAATACAAGATAAATCCTATAATATTCCACAGCCACACTCCCCACAAAGATTTGGAAATTAAGCACAAGTTCAATTAAGAAATCTCCCCCATAAAATGTCATTCCCGAAAGAACAGCAAGAGCGACCTTATTTTTACAAGAAAAGAAGGATTTCTTAAGACATTAAAAAATTACATGAAACATGAATTTTTATCCAGAAAACTCGAATAAATTAACCTCAAGAAGACCTTATTGATTAATTTAATCAGAAATGCTCAACATAAGAAAACTTACGGAGCCATACAGTACTTTCACATAGAAGTGGATCAGGGAAAGATCAATACTGCGGAATATTCAAAAGTTCATTCTATCTTTTATCAATATTTGCATAAAGACATAATAGACTTAACTTTTGAGCATATATGAGATAATCATAGTTCAGGGACGTAAACACACATATCCCATAAAATATTTTACAATATATAAAACCAATAAAGATTAATACTGCAAATCATCTTCCAAATAACTTAGAATTTAAATAAATAAATCTAAAAACATTGCAAGATGAAAATCGTAGGAAACGGCTATGTGTAATCACAATATTTGTTATTCCAAACCCTAGTTATCCTTCTTAAACACAAGAATAAATTCTCATAAGAAGTTTTCAAAAATTATTTTAGCAAGAATCAAATGGCATTTCACTTACTTTGAAGACTCTTCTCATATTCCACATATTCATCAAGCTCATCTTCGATTAGATCAATCCTGGATTCGAGATTATCCATCTTATCCTCAAATCTTTTGGTTTAAGATTCAAGTTCACTCTTCAGTGCACGTACTTGTTCCAAGATGAGATTCATGGTTAGTGAGAGTTTATCAAAATGAGAGACGGAGGGATTCACATCAGAGGAGGAATCACATTTGTCTTGACGCATCTCATTATCAGAAGAATCAAAACGAACTTTCTTAGAGGGAAAGAGAACAATCCAGACATCATTTCTTTACTAGAAAGACTTGATGAGGACATGATAAAAAGGTAAATGAGATGCTTGCTTCAGGGAGTGAAATCTCCCAATATAAAAAGAAGTAGATATGAAGTAAATTCCTAAAAGGACATTTGACCAAAACCCTAACAGAATTTTGGATATCCAAAAAGGAATTTATATGGAAGACCGTACACATACCCAGGATGTATGCAAGCTATTTTCACGAATAGAAACACAAGGAACGGTTCTTAGCTCAATAGACGTATTTAGAGCACAAGAAGGAGATATAAAAACAAGTTAATCATAAGAGAAGCTTCCCGTCAAACTCAAGAATTATGATGCATCAGGAACCTTTTCATACCCTTCTTGAGATTATGGTTCTTATCCAGGGGAAAAACAAGAACAATCTTAGAAACTATTATAACCTGTAATTTCTCCCATCCAGTGAAGGATCGGGTGGTCTCTCAAGAGGGAAGGATGATTTCCTTATTTCTTTGTTTCTGAAATATTTTTATGGAAGGAAGATCGACGGGAGACATTTTCCTTTTCCATAATGTTCTGAATGCTTTGTTTATTGATTTTTGCAAACTATGAACAGTTCTGAATATCTCTTCCAAAAGTGACGTAGATTTATTCTGAGATTTTCTTCTCTTTTTCTGATTAACAGTGGAAGACTTTTCAAGAACCTTTGTGCAGTTCATTTTCAGATGATCCTGGTTTTTATACAAGGAAAACTTAGGATTTGTTGTTCCCTTGTTTTTTACCAAATCTTTCTCTTTACAAGAAGAGTTTGATAGTGATAAGTTTTCAGGAGTAATATGCTGATTTAGTATCCAAGATTTTTTTGAAGAAACATGATTCTTCTTCTTATAATCACGATTGTGAGATATCGCATTTTTTTGTCTTAATTTTTCAGTTGACATTCCATATTTTCAATCCTTTTAGTCCAGGCTTCCTTCTCCAGTTGAAACATACTCTTCATTGAGTACATGTCTTTGGTCAATAGATCAATTTTCTTCTCTGGGGAAGTTAGATTGTTTATCTTGGAAAAATCAGAGCTGTTGGATATACAAGTGTGATTATCAACAAAGTAAGTCAGAGAAGTTTCACATGCTTCTTCCTCAGGACAGTAGTCAAGAGTTTCCATTCATGCTTTGCTTAACTCACTAACCTCCTTATTAGGACAACCAAAGATATCATGAACACTTCTGTAGCACTTGGAACAAGTTCCATTATCATAGTCTTTGTGGACTTTTCAATCCTTCTCATTGATTGAAGAAGGAGATTTTTTTCGAGACTTTCTTTTTCTCTGTCTAAGAGTTTTCTTTGACTGTTGTACACACAGTGAAAGAGTCGTATTAAATCAATTCTCATTCTTTATATCAATAAATTTAGGACATAGAGACTTTACATCAGATGCAGCAACAAGGTTGCAAGTAGGGCTGTCAATGGGTACCCATTACCCGGACCCGGAACCGGGCCCTGTAGAAATGGATCTGGTTCCGGGTCCTAAAGTTGGACCCATTAACAACTTTGGAACCGACGGGTAATAGGTACCCGGTCATTCTAACTTTTATTCATCGTTTTAGACAAATTATAAGTATTTTTTTAGTACATTAGTAGGGTCCGGTTATTCGATTTTTTCTTATATTTAATACATTAGTGAAGAAACAACAATAACTTTTTTGTAAAATTTTTTTAGATTCAAGCCAAAAATAGAAAGATATTAAGTTTTTGAAGTTTTTTTTATAGTTTTCTTGATACTCAATGGGTACTCGGAACCGACGGGTACCTGGGATTTTTAACGGGTCCGGTTCTGGGTCCACAAATTTAGGAACCAGACCTGACTTTTATAAGCAGGGTCCGGGCCCGGGTCCAGTGATACCCGGGAGGATCCGGACCCATTGACAGCCCTAGTTGAAAGACATGTGAAGTTCTTCTCTTTTACTTAGTTCAATATCAAAAATCTTTAACTTTCCAACAAGAGTATTTCTGAAAAGTTTATCAAGGTTATTTCCCTCAATGATGGCATGTTTCTTAGCATCGTATCTAGCTGGCAACGATATGAGAATTTTCATCACAATATCCTTTTCAGGAATAGTCTTGCCCAATGTAAAAGATGCATTAACAATTTCAGACACTTTGTGATTAAACTTATCAAATGAATCTTCATCAGCCATACAAAGATTTTCCCGATCAGAATTTAGGTTTTGAAGCCTAGCATCTTTCTCAGAGGTGTTCCCTTCAAATACGTCTAAGATATCCCAAGCATCTTTAGACTTATTGCATGTATTCACATGGTGCTGAAGATCTGGGGTTGTTAGAGCACTACTCGGTCGAACTCGCAACCGTTGCTATCTCAAGATTGTTTGTCAAGTTTAGTTGCCAAAACTATAAGTCTTGTTTTCTAGTCTACTTATAGCTAAGTCTTCTATTAGGATAGAAAGTGTAGTTGAGCTTTAGACTTCACGACGTTCATCGATTGAAAACGAAGATCTACTAAGGGGAGCTTATGGAACTTCATCAACAAAAGGTATGTGGAGATTTGAACTCATCTATCACTCAAAAGTCTATCTACTCTATCTCCTATCTGAGACAAAAGTCGTATAGCTATATAGACTTCGACTACACACATTTGATATTTCGAGTTGAGTTTAACACGCTTACATATTTCTCGAAATATGTGTTGGTAAGCTTTCGCTTTAACAAAGTTCATCTTATATTCTTGGTGAAAGTCAAAAGATGATCATGTGAAAATCGCCCGGTAACATCTTACATGATTTGTACGAGAAATACTCTGGTTGGGAAGTTAAAGATCTTTGATCATGAGCATACATCCAAATCTGAAAAGGATATTGCTTTTAAAGAACAAAAGAACACAAAATTGCTTGAAAATAGTAAAAGTGTTGGAAACTCTGTGGATGATCCTATTGAGACTGATTCGTCTGATGAAGATCTTGATAACTCAGTCTCTATGATCAGAAGAAAATTTAGAGATCTTCTTTTGAAGAGATTAAAAGGTTTGTCAAAGATAAGCCTAGATCATCAGTTAAACCTCATGACCGTGTTCCTCCTAAAAACAGGGATACATTCGATACTGATGATGAGGATATGCCTCAGTGCTTCAAGTGTAAAGGTTTTTCCAATGAGTGTCCAAATCATAGAAAATACACTGGTAACAAAGGTCTTACTAAAACTCTTGATGAAATATCTGATCACTATGATTCAAACGAAGATGAAAAATCAAGAGTTGCGCTCCTTGCTCACATCAATCTTGATATTTTTCCTGGAGAAACTTCTTCAACTATCTTGGAGGATAAAATGGATTTTTCTCTGTGTACTGGAAATTCAGTTTCTAATATTTTAGGTACCACATTTTTTCTAGCAGCTTGCTCCGCTATGGTGTCTGAACCGTCCTCCACATTGACATGTTCTTATTGTACTTTTACGAGTCATGAACTCTCTAAGTGTTACAAGTACAAACACAAAATAAGATATGCCAATAAACTTCAACGGAGAGAAAATTGATTAGCAAACTAGCTCAAACTTGTTCAGAAGCCTAATTCACTTGAAGTAAGTAAAAAACTCAATTCCTCTCCGAAAAAGTTAATTTTTAAAGAATTAATTAGACCTCTCCAGAGAAGAACAAGGTCTAAACATTCTGTGAAAAAGGGTATTAAGAATTCCGTACAAGAAGTGAAGTGTATGGTGGACAGATTATTGTTCACCCCAACACAGCTTAATTGTGTTGAAAGAGCATCTTGTCTCATGTGCATGACTTCAAAGAGACAAGAGTTTGGTCAGTTCAGGCTTTAGGAAAAGAAATTATTTTTTCTTTTTGGTTTTTTACTTTTGGAATTTTGTTGATCTTTTCATATCATGAATTTGTATTGAAAATAATTTCCTTTTTCATTAAGAAGGGGTTAAAATCGACAATTCTACCTTCTTTAGGGTTATGAATTGGTCGTACGTGAATCATACTCTGTATATAGGTTTCATAATCGAACATTCCTTTTTCCTTCCTTGAAAAACTCTCTTTATCACAAGTTTAATTGTAGAGCTTATTTTGTGAATTTCTCTCACAAACCCATATTTGTATGGAGACTCCAAGCATTATGACTTCTGATCGAAAAGAGCTTAATATGATTGTTAAACCATCAATCATGAAGGAAAAAGATCGATATCTGCATAAGACCCAGTGTTACACTTTGACATTGGTAATCCTTGTTTCGTTATAAAATGTGAATGCATGAGACAGATGGAAGTAAGGATGACATTATAATAGCTAATATAAAACTAAAAAAATAAAACCTAATCTTTTCCCTCTTTCTCTCTTACTCTCTCCGCCTTTTGCTCCCTGTTTCCTTCCTCTCGAAACAAATCTGAAGTTACTTTCTCTCGTTTTTTCTTCTCTTAATTCATATTTGACCTCTCATTTTGTTCATCAGAAAATCTAGCTACCACTGTTTACATTATCTCTGTGTTGATGATGATGAAACAACTGTTGAGAGTTTAGTCTCGGGTAAATTAAGACTATAAATGATTGAATTAATCTTGATGCACAATTTCTCTGATTATCTTAAATGATTGATTTATTATAAATTGAGAAACCAATTTTTTGTATTTGAAAAAATTGGATGAAAAGTTGATCTAATTCGATCAATCTGATTATAATTGAGGAATTAGAAATTTATACTGTTGTTTTTAATCTTACGTAATAGAAATTGAAAAATAAATTGGTTTGATTAGCTTTATTTATCAGAATTTGATTGAAATGATCAAAATATTGAAATATAAAAAATGTGCTGGTGGTGATGCTTGTGGTGGGCGATGGTGGAACTGGTTGGGTGGTGGTGTTCGTTCTGGCAGCCGAGACAGAACCGGTATGTATACCTTAAGACATAACCGAGTTCCGTAGTTCACAGAACTTTTCGGTATGCGCACTGGTATGGATACCACTAAAACATAGCCAAGTACGGAGTTCACAGAACTTTTCTGGTACGTGTACCGGTATGGATACTGGTACGTACTGGTATGGATACCAAACTGTTCAGGGACCAACAGTTCTTTTATAATATGCGTACTGGTTTGCGTACAGATCCGGTTTCACGATTTCACAGACTTTTTAAGGTGTACATACTAATATGCGTACCAAAAATCCGTTTGTCGACATATAGCTACTCTGTTACATGTACTGAGTACATGTACTACGGTTTCATACTTGTAACAGTTTTTCCAGTTTGTGAGACTGAAATGTATATTGTCTTATATCTGAAAATAAAAGTAGTTCTATATTTCTCTTTAAATCAATTCGAAACATTCTCAAATAACATCAATGACACATAAGACTGTTCCAGGCTATTTTCGAATGATAATCTTGAATCACTATTTTGATTGTGAACAATAAATTGTTCTTAGCCGAAATTCATCAAGTATGAAATGTTCATTAAGTTAAGTCATATTTCGAGGGCTAATTACAAGATAAACTTGATTCAAAATTCTTGATATGCTTGCAATAGTCTAATTAGTTACCTTTTGTTGAAGAATTTCTCCAAAAGCTTCGATTATCTTCGCCTTCAAACGGTAGAACGCAATGATGACTGCCGTGATGTCCGTTTCTCAGCTATATCTTCTATCATAATCCGAGACTTAACTAATTGTAGACTAGAAATCAAGATATATTTTTGACAACTAAATTTGAAAACAAGCTTGAGATAGCAACACTTGTGAGTTCGACCGAGAAATGCTCTAAAAAAAGTTCCATAAACTTTGCCATTTGAGATTGCGAACCTATATAGCACTAGAAGTTCCTGAAATACAAAATTCACTTGAGATTACGAACCTAGTAGAATTTTGAAGTTCTAGAACTCCAAAATCAC
This sequence comes from Papaver somniferum, assembly GCF_003573695.1. Taxonomy (NCBI): domain Eukaryota; kingdom Viridiplantae; phylum Streptophyta; class Magnoliopsida; order Ranunculales; family Papaveraceae; genus Papaver; species Papaver somniferum. Next base: position 112,536,491 of record NC_039366.1, on the reverse strand, counting down.
TTTAAGTTTATGAACCTACTTTGGCGCGTTGACAAACCTCATTATATTTTGAATTTCCTGAACTCCAAAATCACTTTGAGAACACTGAAACATCCGTCGATCCGATATCCTTGGTTACAGGAAGTGTTGACAATGGTCCAAGTAATAAAGTTCGTTCATCGAAGGTTTATCAAGATACCCAATATGAAGTATGAAGAATAACAAAAAGGGACTTTCGATTCTTCTTTGTTGGTGTCATAGAAAAATTCAAATTTGGTGGAGAACCATGATGTTCAGACTTCGTCTATCAGTGACCATAAAGAACTTGTGATCAGTATAATTTTCTAGTCTTTAAGACCAATTGTTAAATATGTGGGAAAAAAACTAAACTCAATTGCACTGAAAACTTAAATTAAGTAGTCAGACTCAAGATAATCACAATTATCTAGGCTTGTTGTTAGTACTCTTTCAGTTTCATTATATGTTGTAGCCAAAAAAGGGAAGATAAAACCATAGACAAAATAAAAGACGGAAGTTATCAATATTTAGACAATGTGAAGCTGTTATGATATGCCAGAGCTATAGATAGATTTTTCCATGATGAAATACAATATAGTCAAAAAAAATATGAAATTATATTGGATTTGATGAGTTAAAGAAGAGGAAGGATCCCTTCACACTTTTATTATCACACTATCTCACACGTTGGACGTCATTTATGTGTATAAATACAAAACCGTAACGGATTTGAAGATAATATTTTGAGTATATGTTCCTCTTACCAAGTTCTATATGCCTACCAAAAATGAGCACATTCTGAAATATAATACCTCACAATCTACCGGTCTTAATTTCGATGGCCATAAATCCGTTGATTTTCAACGACTCATTTTCAAAGTAGTAGATAGTGGTGTTATATGTCTCGGAATACGCTCATTTTTGGTAGGCATATAGAAATTGGTAAGAGAAACATATCCTCAAAATATTAGCTTCAAATCCGTTATGATTTAGTTTTTATTTGCAAAAATGACGTCAAACGTGTGAGATAGTGTGATAATAAAAGTGTGAAGGGATCCCTCCTCATTAAAGAATTAATTTCAACATCTTTATACTTATATAATAGCGGGCACTTAAATGAATTTGTCAATTAGACAAGAAGATTTCTGTAATATATCGTCGGGTTATTTGGTTTTAGTAGGTTAATCATGTTATCTCCTTTGTTTCACTAATTGATGGACTCGAGCTGACCAGCACTTAACTCGTGAGTCGATCTGTTGGACAAAAATAAATCAATCTTGCTACAATTGAACCCCTGGGGCCTTTTATGGGTCCTGCATCGAATACCGAGCCAATAATTTTGCAACACGTACTTAGCTAATTCGGGAAAAGACTATCTTTTACCGTTCTCGGGAATGTTGAAACTAAATTTGTAGGGATTAGGTCATCTTTTTCATTTGTTTTTCATTTTTGAAATCAAATTAGTAAAGTTTGAGGCGACGACGAATAGAACCCGGTAACAAATTTTGGTGACGATGCAGATAAATCAATTTTTTTGGGTGGAGGAGAGAAAGTAAAGTGAAAGAGATTCGAGAAACTACTTGGTAAGAAGAGAATATGAATGGGAAGATGTGGTATGAGAGTATGAAAAAAGGATTTGAAGCATTGCATGTAATGAAAATTAGTTTTTTTTTTGTATTTATAAAAGTTTTAGTTTAAACTCACTCCTTAAGATTTCTGAGTTCTTTTCTTTTTCGTGATGAGATTTGATTCTCATTTCACTACTATTCAATAAAGTTTCAATTGTTTTTTTCAGGGCCGGTTCTGCGAAACTGATGCCCCGAAGTTAATCTTCGGGATGTTGCCCCTATATAAGGCTATATACAGAATAACAAGATAAACTATATATTTTTTAAGTCATTTTCTTAATACAACTAAGCAACTATTTATTTTGTTAAATCTTGATTATAAATATAATAGAACAAAAAGATGAAGTCAAAAAAGATATTAAATAAGAGCGAACGTATCAACGTAAAACTTTATAAAATAATAAGACTTTTTGGATCACTTTATATTACCACAATATGTTTATTATATGCAATAAGACTAACTTAATTATAAAAATATGTTTTATATGATAACACATAATAAATAACTGTGATTTTTCTTGAAAAACATGGAAAATTGTGATAAGTTGAGTCCCTTCATTTTAAGCTCATTTTATATTTTTCTACATCAGTTGTGCCCATTTATTTTAAACCCGTTATTTTGCACTTTGTTGTATAAGTTTTGTCTCTTCATTTTAAACCCATTGTTTGAAAATATTGTTGATTCTTGTGAAAGACATGTCTATAAATTGGCAAAAAACATGAAGATGAATTATGTGTCCCTGTATTTTATAGTTATTGTGTCCTTTATTTTAAACACATTATTTTGCCACATGACACTTTAAATTCTTTAAGAAAAATGTATAATTGAATGTAGTGTTACCAAGTCAAAAATAAATAAAATTGATCCTCCTTTATAGATAACTATTGATTGGTTGATTCACTTTATGCCCTAAATTTAATTTTAACAAAAAAAATAATAAATCGATTAATAAGATAGGTTGATTAGTGAATTAATAATCTATATTATAAGGGACAATGGTGTTTTGCTATTTGGGCGGAGATCTATAGTTTGGAGATATATAGGACGGCCCATATTGAGTTACATATTTAAGATGTTCAATCCACACTTTATGCATATAAAGAAGGGTCCACCTAAAGGACGGTCTAGATTGAGGCACGTATTTAAGTTTTTCACATTTTGTACACATAAAGGACGGTCTAGATTGAGGCACGTATTTAAGTTTTTCAATCCACATTTTTAGCATATAAAGAAGGGATGAGATTGAGCCACAAATTTAAGATTTTCAATCTACATTTTTAGCATATAAAGAACTTTATTACTCCTGCAGAGTGTGACTGTATTCAAGATCATAAACCTATAACTTAATAATAGACACCACAAATTTATGTATCATTGGATTTTTCGTAAGATTGTAAAAATAAGTTAATGAATGGAATATCATGTTTTCCGGTATTCGTGGCATCCACATTAAGTATTTTGTTACAGTCACGCATGTTTTACAAATTAATGTGTGTTAATTTGTATTTTCCTCTTCACGGGCTTTGGTTAGTTCTTGTCTGTTATAAGAACTAATGAGTTACCTAGTTACCTTATATTGTTTTGAAGGAATATTAATTCCCTATTTTTTTCTCCATTTTTATTTTCCGATCTAGAAGAAAAAAAGAAGACAAAAAGTAAAAAAAATAAACATATAACGTATGGGTTGCAAAGAGTAAATATGATTTATTTATCTAGGTAGATTTTATAAAACAAACTTTTTTGCTACCCCTTTCAATAGTTCAATATTGCCAGGAATACCACCAAACTATTTAACAGAGATGTACTCGATCGAAAATTTTTTAGGATAAGTGTGGATTCTTGTTTTACAATGAAATATATGGATTTATAACATTTCATTATATATCCATGGAATTATGTTAAACTATCATGGATTAAAGAGGAATCTTTTAGAGATTTGTTTGGAATAATAAAGTTCAAAATCAGGTTGTCTATATGAAACGCAATTAGCTTTTAGTAAAATGTCTGATTGAAATTTATTGTCATGGTCTTCTAATCAATTGTGTTTCTAGCTTGCACATAATTGAAAGAGGTAAAACAAGTTACCAAGTTCATGGGTTTGCTATCAAAATGAGTTTTGATTAAGATGAATACGTGGGTACTTTTTTAGTTGACATTTATTATAAAAACGGGAAAATTGAAAAAGCAAAATTTGTTTTGATGATTTACCAAGGAAAACTGATATGACTTGAACTACTATAATAGTATCAAATTATGGGGTACTGACGAAGTGGTAAGACTAAAATTTATTTTGCAGTTGTCTCACTGAATGAGGGAAACTGATATCATTCTCGATTGATAGGTTATCTCGAGTGTTATGTTCGTGATAAAATTGATCTCTCAAGAATCCATCAAATTCTCTTCCCATAACTAGAGATTTGGAGAGGAAAAAAAAAGATATTTTGTTCGATAATTTGATCAGAAAAAATCACAAAAGTCTTGGATCATGAAGACATATAATAAATTGAATACCAAAGATTTTTTAGGAACATCGAAATATCTAATTTGAACCTCAGATTTTTATGAAATTAAATATCCATGGTTTTGAATGCCTCGGATTTGTATAAAACTATATAATTCTATCCACGGATTTATATAGATTCTCAATTATCTATAAATTGAATACACCCCTAAAAAGGTTTTGACTTTTTTGTTAAAATTTATATCATTAATCCAATATATCTTAACAAAATAAAATAAAAATGATGCCCCTAAAAATATGTTGCCTGGTTTTTTCAAGATTCGAGTTGTTTCTACTGTTCCGTTCTTTATGACCGTTGCGAGGAAGGAGGAACAACTTAGAGAACTGACAACACCGTTTTTATTTTGGACAGGTGCTGCTGGTTTGGTTGGGTACGAGCTCCTACATTATGAAGACCAAGAGTCTGATATCAGTCGCTTGACCACTAAAATTACTTCTTTATCTGATGATGTTCTTTCTCACCGTTACCGTGATTCTTACTCTTTTCCACCCGTTGATCCTTACACTCCACTTCCACCTTTCATGTGGAACATGCCATGGTAGCTTTTTTCAATTCCTTTGTTCTTTAAGTCTCAGTACTTAGATCGCCTTTTTTTTATGTCTAACCTAGTTTAGTTATATCAACAACCTAAAAACCCCACGCCACCTCTAACTTCATATCGAGAGTTGCGCTAACCTGCCTCTCATTGGCCGGTCAACGGAATCCTCGCTTCTGATTTGCTAAAAAGCAAGTTATACCCCCTACATTTCGTGGCCGTTAATTTTTAATAGAATTGGCTCGATCTGACGCTCCAAATCGAGCGATAACTTAGAAGAATTCTTACGCGTTTACAATTATTTTAATAAAATCTGGATCTTCGGATTGGCTGCAACTACGATCGCGGATAATATAGAGACTAGGGAAAGTTTGTTATATTTTCGGAAAAAAATCTGGGAGCGTTTGTACAATATTTTACGCCAAATCTAGCGGTTGATTTATCGGAAACTTATACTAAGTTAAGAAAATGAATCAGGAAAATTTCGGAGTAACCAAATCTATTCGGGGAGTTTTCTTAATAATCAAGTTCTAGGATTCTATATAAAGGATACAAGACTAGCAGACCTATCCATTCAATAATGTTTGATTAGTTTTCTCTGGTAATCATATTGTTAACTTTCTGATTTATTTGTTTTGCTTCGTCACTTAAATCGTATTCTTAAATTTTATTTTAATTTCGGAGTAACCAAATCTATTCGGGGAGTTTTCTTAATAATCAAGTTCTAGGATTCTATATAAAGGATACAAGACTAGCAGACCTATCCATTCAATAATGTTTGATTAGTTTTCTCTGGTAATCATATTGTTAACTTTCTGATTTATTTGTTTTGCTTCGTCACTTAAATCGTATTCTTAAATTTTATTTTTTTCCCAACATACCTGATCGTATTCTTAAAATTTATTTTTTTCCCCAACATACCTAACTTTTGCATTTGCATTGAATTGGTAGGAAGGAAAATAATAATAAAAAAACTTTGTAGATCGGTAGCCAAGTATGTAGTCCATTATCAGTATGGCTTCTCTTAAATGTACCCACACATTTATTAACCATAATCATTCGACAAAGCCCACGAAATTATGTATAATTATTATATATAGCCCATAATAATAGGATAATTATTAGTAGCAATTGACGTTTAATCCCCTTTTGAGTGGGCTTTGGATGCTTTAGTCCTGTGCTCCAAGGCCTAGTACACGTTAGTCCAAATTATACCCGTGTAGACAGTTTGGCCCATAATCTGGACGAGTTGATCCAAATTTATACCGATTCAACATTTCTTGAATTTTTCTAGTACCAAAATTTCCCTTTCAGAGTTATATACGTTTTTAATTGTTTGATTTTAGATCTCAGATTTCAGGTGAGATTCAGAGAGAGCGAGATAAAGAGAGATCGAAATACATTTTGGAGGAGATTCGTTGGATTAACTCATTTCATCTCAGCTGCAAACCCTAAGTTTATCGATGAGTCTCTCTGCTAGGATTCATTTTTCAATCTCATTGATTAACTCCAAACGCTTTGGATAATTCCAATTCCGAAATTCCTTCCTCTATGGTACGAGTAAACCTTATTTTCCTTAAATTTTAGTATCTCTTAAGTAAATTCTAATCGCTGATTGTGTGTTTAGGTAAATAAATTGAAGAACAATCATGTCTGGTTCTTGGATACAGTTTCTCTCTTTAAACCTCCAAATCAGAAGTCGGAAGCGGCTTTGGATTGTAATCAAATTAACGTATGATCTAATATATTGATGGTATGATTTATCGAAAGATGTAGCTCTACAAGTTAGCCATTTTCTGGTAAGTCTCCGATGATGAAAAATGGAAACCTTAATTATTGACAATCTTTTATTGTTGTGTTATTTAGTTGAATTATCACTCTTAGGTCTTAACATTATCCAATTACAAGGATGCAGACACTATGTCGTAGTTGACAAATTTGATTTGAAATTCAATAAAAATGGATGAATCATTTCTAGCTATATACCTATCTGACTAGGTTCCAATTTATGGATAATTCTGGAAAATGCATATTCCTTTTCTTAGTGTACATTTTTTTTGTTTGGTTTCACTCATGAAAACATTTTGTTTTTGGTTTCTTAATGTATATTTTTTGTTTGGTTTCACTCGTACACACAACTGTTCCAAAGTATCTAATATAAAGATCCAAATTTCTTTTGTGCAACTCGTTGTACATTGATTTCCTTTTAAGTATCTTTTAATGTTGGATAGATTGTGGGATGTCAAAATAGGAGAGTAGGTTGTAGACCAATGTCATAACTTGCTCTACCCACCCTGTCTTTTTGTATGACCGAGGCTAATTGCTTCATTTTAGTTCCATTATTTTCATACCAAATAAACATTTTTTTATATGATAACAGGTTCATTGTTCCAATTGCTATTTAACGTGTACAATATATATATATATATATATATATGTATATAATTAAGTACCACATTTATCTCTAGTCTCTACTATTAATCATTTCATCATCATTGTTGGTCATAATTATTCATCAGTAGCTGGAACTTAGGAAAGGATTTCAAGTGTTTTAGGTAGTCATTTTTTTATAGAAAATGTGACTATAATGTGCCCTGCTTAGCCAGCAGTAAGCTAGCCATTGGCTTGAAAATTCTTTGTTTCCAATTCTGCTTCTTTTGATACCAAGATTAGGTGCTATAAAAAAGGATGTGTTATAACATCTGAGTTGTCTATATTCAGTTAATGGTACCACATAACAAAGGGATACTGTGAAAAATTAGTTTAATTTATTCTCGGAAATGACTTTAGTCACCATCGACGTGACATACTAGAGCTGGTAGACTTTGTTCTTGTATCCACCTTTTAATTTATTCTTAGAGTTACATAAAGAGCTGTCATGTTAGAAGGTTTTGTTCGAGAGCCAGTTACTAATCTTAACCTCTTCTTGTTATGTGTGTTTCCTCTTCTTGTTTTGAACTTACTACCTTTGTTATTTGGATTTGTAGTCTTTAGTCACTTCAAGAATGCTAGGGATTAGGGTTTTGTGTCCTAGTTGAGTATATAATGCACTCCATGGAACCCAAACTTTTGCCTGCTGTTGTTGATGTTTCCTACTATCTTCAAGTGATGTTTATGTATCGTTTGGTGTGTTATGTATTGAGATACTATTGGTTGAACAACTCCTTTTCACTTTTGTGTCTGGTATTGAAAGGTGTTTGTTTCAGCAATTGTCAAATTTTTCACCTTTTAATTTTTAGTTCAAAATTTATACTTACACATGTGAAAAAATGAGTACATAAGTATTGGCTTTCATTTGTAAATCCGAAAATCTTGCTTTTGTGTGTTGTGAATAAAGAATCTACTCTGATTCTATTGATTGTTAACATGTACATAGTTGTACACATGTTGATTGTTAATGTGTAAATGATTGTACACCTGTTGATTGTTAATGTGTAAATGATTGTACACCTGCTCATAATTAGTGGTACAGAACGATATTATGCCATGATGTATTACTATTGATTTTGATACATCCAATCATGTGTGTACGGGTGGTAGATCTTGGTGATTTTGACATGAAAAAATCTGATTTTGATGGACAAAAGTATGTGACTGACCTCGTAACCAAGCATAACTTGGTGATTCGTATTGTTCTGGTGTATGACTTTAATTGTATTTCTTTTTCTCATATTCCCTGTCTACTACTTTTAGTTATTTTATTCAAGATATCATGAGGCAAATATCCAAGATATGTTAATTTTATTTTCATTCTGTTAACAGACGAGCATTGATTAAAGTTGGATTCTCTCTCGATTTTGCTGCTTCCTGCATAGCCTGTGAGGTAAAGCTTTAATCTAGTGCCTACCCTCCATAACAACTTTTAACTTATCATTTCATCAGTCAGTCGGCGTAAGGAAAAATCTAAGGCATCTGTAAGTCTTCATGAACTGCTTAGGAGTGGTCGTGCGATATGAACCACTATTTTTATTATAACCTCTTGAAGTTGCTGCTGTTTTACCATTTCAGAGCTTTGATAAAAACAGAGCTGGAAGATTTCGCCTGGACGGGTTCATATCACTTTCTATATTCTTGCAATTTGCTCGGTATGTTTTCTAAAACTCAGTATGATGATCAAGTTTGAATCCTACATATAGAACTGGGAATGTGTTCATTGCTTCACTGGATATCTATGTTGTATGTGTTTCACTAATTTTGATTCCTAATATTTTCTTCTACCTGGTTGTGTGAGTTTTAATGGCCAAGTGATGCTTCATCCCGAGTATTACAGGTTTAAGATTCATTGCATGTTAACGTGTATATAGATGTACACATGTTGATTCTTGATGTGTACATAATTGTACACATGTTGACTAATGTAGACATATTAATTCTTAAGGTGTACATAATTGTACACATGTTGATTTTTAATATGCATATAATTATACACCTTTTGATCGTTAAATGTACACATGATTGTACACATGTTAATCGTATGTTCCATATTTTCATGTCACTTAGATTGTTCATGCAACTTAGAACTTTTTTCTAATTGTTGTACATTGTATCAGTCCAGCAATTTGAATTTTCTTAACATACAGTTGTACACATCTTTGTGGGATTATGGGTCACTAGACTAGTTAGTTAGTGATGACTTTGTAATACATTAAATTGCATTCTAATGAGTTGTTTAGATAATGTATTTGTTGTGTTCGAAACCGCAGGACACGTATATTGGAATAAAATTAGGCTGCAGCTGAAACGAAACAAGTACGACACTGTGAGAGGGCGCATAATACGATTAGATGCCATTACAGGGAGAAGGAAAGCTTGAGGATGCACCCGAAGTGTGCGTGCCACACTCCCTGTGATTGTAAGCTAACTTTACAGGTATTAAATCCTACTTTTTCCCTTTCCGCCTTGTAACATGTAGCATTATTTGGATCATAACATTTAGAATTGTAAAAAAAGTATGCTAGACTTTCTTAAACTACTATCAATCCATGTTGATTGTTAATGTGTACATAGTTGTACACATGCTGATTATTGATGGTACATAACTATATCCAACTTTTTTCCTTTTGTTTCATATATTAAATTTAAGGACACATAAGCTCAAAATGGTAGAGCGCCAAACCTATTATATGGTTTGCGGAGGTTGATAGTTCAAATCCATCTGAGTTTCAATGTTATGTTTATTCAATGTGGATAGTGTTATTGGTGCTTAGGTAGTCGATTCAAGTTGTATGTGTGTAAAAGATGGTGCACCTTGCCTTGTATCATGAATATATGGCTTGCTTTGTGAGTATAAATGTTGGAATTTCTGGATTTTGTATACGTGTACATAGTTGTACACCATTGTCCTGTCTCATGAATATATGTCATGTTTAGTTGGTATGAATGTTGGATTTTAGGATTTTTGTAGATGTGTATATAGTTGTATACTATATATCGTCCCAACTCACTGATATGTTGCCTGTTTTGCAGGTGTGGATATTGGATTTTCTGTATTTTGTATATGTGTACATGGTAGTATACTAATATCCCATCTCATGGATGTATCGCCTATTTTGGATTTTCTGGATTTTTGCAGATGTGTACATAGTTGTACACCAGTGTAAAAAAATAAATAAATTATATAGTCATATGGGTACTCTTTTTGTAGATTTAGGAAAGAGCTTTCCAAATATATAAAGTTTGTGAATTTTAGACGAGCGGTTCGAAAGATAAATTGTTTTTTAATTAATTTTATGTCATCATAAATAACTTTGGACTAAACTGCAAATATTTGGACTAAATTGTAAATGATAAGGGTTATTAATGTACGTTCCATATTTCAAATAAATAAAGGACTAATTTGTACCTAGTTTAATGGGTGTGGACTAAATAGTATATTTGGATGAGATTTTGGACTAAACCGTATTTTTCCCTAATTATTAAATCTCTAAATCAACATCAACAAAAATAAATAAATTATCTAATCAAATTTATGTAAGATATTTGACATAATTAATGTTTTTTTTTTTAAAATTATCAACACCCACAATCAAATTTAGCATAATCATGACTAGGAAGAAACAATATCATCTTATAGATTTTTTCTTTTTATAGATATGTTTATGGAGTTCTAGGAGAATGGTCCGAGGAAAAGAATTAAAGCCTTAGTTAATTCCATTTTGATTGATGTTGTTGTCATTTTTTTAAGGGAACAACTAGAATATACACCCTGATCAATTTTGATGTAATCATGGTTAGAAAAATTTATTTTAGAAAATATAAGAAATTAGAGTTTATTTTGTTTCGGGGAAAAAGTAAGAATTAGGGTTTATATAATTGCTCAATTTATGAGAATAATAAAAGAACAATTATAATTAATTTTAAGTATGATTAAGAAAAAGAAGTCAGAGTTTCTTTTGATTTTGAGTAAGAAGATCTGAAATTAATTGTTCTAACAAAAAAACTAAGACTCGTTTGGTTTTTCATTTCAACTTTTGGTTTTTCATTTTAACTTAAATTTTTTGGACTATGGTTAATAAAATGTGAGCTACATTTAAGAGAAGCCATCAGTATTTTGATTATGTAGCTCTCTTTTGCGCACCAGGAAACTTTTTTGTATTTGACTGATTTAGTTGTTTAGCTTGGTAGATTTGTTCAAGTGATGTTCTGAATTCCTAAGTTTTTGTTTGATTGTCTTAATAATGATGATAGATGCAAATAAAGTGTTATCAGTCGTGTAACCGCGAAGTAACATCTGTTATATATCATAAAATCTTGTAACCTTAACTTATTTTTGGTGCGTTTTGATGTGTTTTTTCTTCCAGGAATGACAAAGGTTTGAACACTTCTTTTTTTTTTCTTTTTTTTTTCCATTTTTCTTTAACCAGGAAACTCAATACCTCAGCATTTGACTGCTGGTTTGCTCCATGAGTTGAAACATGTATTTATTGTAATGTTTCAGGAGGAGAAAAAAATTTGTCTAAAAGTGAAAACTTGGCTATCAAATAGCAATCAAAATATCAAATATGTTTCTTTTTGCCGGAAATTTTTTTGCCTCAGTCCAGAGTGGTTCATTGTCTATCATAGTACACTGAATGAATGCCTCCAGTTACAAATTCCTGTGTTTTCTTACCTCATTGTGAAAAAGTTGGGGAACAACAACCACACCCAATATTTCGCTTAGCAATCTGTATGGACAAACTCCAATATACTTTCTAGAGAATCAACTAGACAGTCAGACTCAATCTAGATAAAAAGTATATCAAAGAGTTTATATCTCAATCTCTCGATTTGATATATACTCAAGCAAATAGAAATCTGCGAGTCTTTATCAAATACTAGAGAGATAACTTGGATGGTACCAAAGACCAATATCCAAGTGTCAATCAATTTAAATCAACAACCAAAAGGTCGGATATTCTAATTGATTGAGCAATGCGCAACCTGTGATATTTAAATTATATAACAAAATATAATGCGGAAAAGAAATAACACAGACACCAGAATTTTGTTAACGAGGAAACCGCAAATGCAGAAAAACCCAGGGACCTAGTCCAGATTGAACACACACTGTATTAAGCCGCTACAGACACTAACCTACTCCAAATTAACTTCGGTCTGGACTGTAGTTGAACCCCAATCAATCTTACACTGATCCAAGGTACAGTTATGCTCCTACGTCTCTGATCCCAGCAGAATACTATGTACTTGATTCCCTTAGATGATCTCACCCACAACTAAGAGTTGCTACGATCCAAAGTCAAAGACTTTAATAAACAAATCTGTATCACACAGAAAATTCTACGGTAATAGATAAATCCGTCTCCCACGAATACACCTACGAGTTTTGTTCCGTCTTTTGATAAATCAAGGTGAATAGGAACCAATTGATAAACCAGACTTATATTCCCGAAGAACAACCTAGTAATATCAATCACCTCACAATAATCTTAATCGACGCAGCGAAAAAAGATATTGCGGAATCACAAACGATGAGACGAAGTGTTTGTGATTACTTTTATATCTTGACTATCGGATATATCAATCTCAAGCCAATTATTACAATTGTACTCGTACGATAGAAACAACAAGATCAAATCACATAACTACAAGAAAGTAGTATCGGTCTGGCTTCACAATCCCAATGAAGTCTTTAAGTCGTTAACCTGGTTTAGAAGAATAAACCAAAGGTTAAAGGAGAATCAACTCTAGCTTAGCACAACTAGTATCACACAGAAGGTGTGGGGATTAGGTTTCCAAGTTGTTAGAGTTCCCCCTTATATGGTCTTTCAAATCAGGGTTTGCAATCAATGTTAGCTTGGTAACAAAGTATTCAATATTCACTGTTATATGAAAACCTGATTAGATTCAATCTAATATCTTTCAACCGTTAGATCGAAAACTAGTTTGTTACACACAAATGAAATGCACGTTTCTAGGCTTGTGTAACCGTACCCAAACTTGTACATTTGTTGGTTCAACAATAGTCAACCAAATGGTTAGCCATATGATCACTTTCATCTCAACCATATTCTTCTTCACCATAACTAGTTCAAGTGACTCAAATGAACTAGTTAGAGAGTTGTTCAATTGCAAGGAAATCTTATGTAACTACACAAGACACAATTGAAGCAAAAATGATTTGATTCACTCGAATCGGTTCATGAACTATATAGCCACGGTTTGCAATTTGCATTCCTTAGTTTATATAAGAATAAGTTCACAAACATCGTTTTTAGATATAACCTACTCAAGTTCGCGGACAGAGTTCACAAACTCCAGCAGAATTTCTCGGGTCGAGAACTTCCACCAGTTCGCGGACTGAGTTCGCTGTTAAGTGCATATTTTGCAGATATTTAGTGTCGAATCCATGCTAGTAATTGCTTATATTCTTGCAAATTATTATATATTAAGTTTGTTTTTCTCTTGTTTATGTTTTGCTAGGTGAATCATCCAAAAGGAGCGAATTGGCACTTAAATGTGCATGAAAAGGAGTTAGCTACAAGCGTAGGATGGCCAAAGACCAAATGAAATGTATGAGTGCTTGCTATCAACATGAAGGAGACGAAAAGACGAAGCCAACGGCGAAAGAATGGAGTCGATCCGACATTGTATGAAGAATCTACCGGCGATTGAAGCGAGTCAAAGTTGCAAGAATTGTGAACGCACAGAACTGTTAACGGCACCCGGTTATTTTACTCGGGGCTACCTATATCTTCTACCCTACTTCACATGCATAAAGCAGCGACTCTGATGACCATGGAAACGGTAATATTTTGGGTTATGGTGATCATCAGGTTGTCTTGGGTTTTGGATCGATCTGGTGATGCTTGTGATCAATGAGAGGTTTGCTACCATTAATGAAGTTGAGTCTGCAATGGAAGATGGGATATCGGTGTTGCTGCCATTATGGAACTGGATTTATGGAATGTCGAGTTGGTGATGAAACTCGAGCTTGGCGGTGGCATTGAATGAAGGAGATGATGAATGTTGAGATGAAGGTGTCGAACTCAGAAGAATGGAGTTTGAGTTGTTCTGTAAGGGAAGATAATGCAGCAATGTAATGATTATTGGTGATCAGTGATGATTGGCAGAGATCGAGCATGGCAGTGATGTACTATCGGTTGGACTGAGAAAGGATGAGCTCGAACTGTGGAGCTAAGAGAGAATGGGTTCAGCTTAGATCAAGTAGACGATCCGAGTTTTATTGCTGCTGGCATTTGCTGAAGTGCTGGAAGTCTTGAGAGAAACCGAGAACAATGGTTGAGCTTGCTCGTGATTAATGGAAGCCGGCAGTGAACAGATTGAATGGATTTTACAGGGAGAGAATAAAGTGCTGTCATTAACGGTGATTGATACTGTTTTGAGTGGATCATTGGATTACTGAAGTGGAGAAGAGTGTCAGCAGAACAAGGTGTTCGCAGTGTCGACGGAGTTGAGCTGGTGTGCTTTGCTGTCGATAGAGTTTTGGACTCAGATGATTCTGATTCTCACGGAGACCCTGGTATACGCGGGAGGTATCGGCTGGAGTTGAAAATCCAGGGGAATGAAAAATTCACGGCGGCCAGAGTGTACGTGAGATAACCGGAGTAAAAGAAGAATCCAGGGGAATTTATTTCAGGGAGTTGAAAAACTCACGTTGGCGGTTGGCTTGAGTATATTATTCTTATGACCCTATATATTTTGGGTCTTACTCTTATGATCCCAGGGTCATAAGAATAATTAAGTAAATTATCCTGAAGGCCCTATTATAATATTATAAGTTAGTTTACCATAATAACCTTCGACAAAATATGAAATTCAACTGTTATGTATCATTATATCCCCATTTCTCCGCCCGTTTCACAACTGGTAAACAGTTTCATAACTACTCTCAGAGAAGAAATTAAAAAATTTAAAACCAAATTCATCATCTCCTTCGTCAAATCGATTATCATCGTAAAAAAAAAAGGGAAAGAGAAACCTAGAAAAAATACGAATTGTTCTTCTGATTTAGAAGAATAAGAGACATCGAAGAAAGTACTGCATGCAAAAAAAAGGTATAATTTCTGTTGATTTAAAGCTTTACTTGTATAGAGTTGATTTAGTTGATACTTTTTGCACGGACTAAAAATTGAATTTTGATTTTGAAGGAGCATCAAAATCTGGAGAATCAAAACCTAACAACAACAAACGTATAAGAATGGACCAAGAAATTGAATCCGATGAAGAACAAACTGATTTGTCTGAATCAAATGAAGCACAAATTGAATCATATGAAAGAGGTATAAGTTTTTCTTGATGAAGAACAACCTAATTTTGTATTGACTATAAATTGTATTTCTGCAAAATTTGTATCCTCAAAATTTGAATCTCCAAAAATTGGTTTTCATGTTGATATGTTTTCATTTCTGCAGATTAAGAAATGTGTGAGTAATATCTCCACAAAATAAAGTGTGGATTTTATCTTCACAAATAAATTATTAGCTAATTGTACTTATTTGTTTATAGCTCATATGTTGCTTTAACTATTGTTACTTAAAATCTGAAGAAATCTAGTGTAACTTAAAATATACGGTGTAACTTAAAATCTGTATTTGTTTTGTAGGAGCCGTTAATATGAAGAAATTTGGTAAACGTAGCAAGAAACATATTGATTCTGATGACGAAGAAGGTACTAAATGTTAGATGTTTCTGGATTTAATGCTCAATGTTACTCAAACATAGAATAGATTTTTTTAATTTCTGTACTCCACATTTTCATTAGATATCAGAGTGACATGCTAAAAAGTCGTATTTTGTTTCCGCAGAAGCATATGAAACAAGCTCAAAAAGTAGAAGTCTAAGAAAAGTACTGGCAAAAAAAAATTAAGAAATCGATTTGGTTGCTGGATCATCTAAGAAAGGTATTTCCTGGCAGGCGATATAAACAAAAAGCAATCTTTCTTATATGCAACTGAGCAGGCTTCGCTCGACTCTCTGACTGGTAATTTGTATTTATGCACAATTTGTATCTTCAAAAATTAATTTTTAGATGCTTTTTCCTAGTAATGTGTGAGTATTATCTCCACAAAATAGTGTGGATAGTATCTTCACTGAATCAATCTTTTAGTTAATTTGATTATGTTGATAATCTGCATAGTATAATGAATGTGTAGATACTCTGCATAGTATAAAGTTGTTTGGTTTCTTTTTGCTTTAATTACCGTTACTTATAATATGTATTTGTTTTTGTAGGAGCCATTAACATGAAGAAATCTGGTAAGCGTAATAACAAACAAATTGAATCTGATAAGGAAGAAGGTACTAAATGTTAGGTGCTTTAATTAATGTTAGGTGCTCTATCAGTTGTTACTTCATTAGAGTGACACGTTAAAAAGTCGTATTTTGTTTCTGTACAAGCATATGAAGCAAGTCTGAAAAATAAGAAGTTTAAGAAAGGTGGTGTTGGACCAAACACTTAATTCCCACTAAGATAAATATCCCAATTGTTGAGATGAATCAAACTCATAATAGATCAATTTATAATCAGGTCATGAAGAAATTTCTGGCATTAAATTTGAACCTTGTACCATCTCATAGATCATTGGTTTGTTTCTTTGTTGTATTTGTGTTTTGATATATGTAAATAGAGAAACTAGTGTGGATATATCCTACACAAAAATGGGTGTTTGTGGATATAAACATCAAAAGTGTGTATATATCCTACACAATGGTGTTTGTGGGTATATCCTACACAAAAATGAAAACCTATGAAGAAGGTGTTAAATATTTCTAGCCTGCTGAGGTAAACAGATAGTAATTGTTAAATTTCTCTCTGCTATTTCTTATGTACCCTTGAAATTTGGGTTTTTAGGTGTTTCGTTATTAATATCACTGAATTTCTTTTGTTGGTTTATGTTTTGGTTGAATTAAGTGAAAGTGTTGGACAAAATCGAGCCTCATTGGATGGAAGGTGGTATATGCAAGGTTGGAGATGATCTACATCTTTGGCCTGGTGTTATACTTTCTCCGCACAAGGAGATTATAGAGTTGTCGCTGAGTTGTAAGTATAATTTTACATGTATGAGGTATTCGATTTTAACTGTTTTGATTCTATTGAATCCCTACTTTATAATGCTATAAAATTGTGTTAGCATGTCACTGAGTAATCCGGTAATTGCCGCATGAGTATAAAATATTTGCGTGAATGGTATCTGCACCAAAACATTATGTGAATAATGTCTTCACAAAATAAAGTTTAATTAATTTGTACTAGTTGTGCAAATTCATATGCTTAAGCTCATGTGTATTAGTGTTACGTTTCACGTTGATATGTTAAAGCTCATATTTTTAAGTTGAATTTGTCTGTATTTTTAAGCTGAATCTATCTCTATGTATATGCTACTAGGTTTCATATGGATACGTCTATATTTCAGCAGAAAAACATTTGTGTGAATGGTATCTGCACCAAAACATTGTGTGAATAATGTCTTCACAAAATAAATTTTAGTTAATTTGTACTTTTTGTGTATATTGATTCATATGCTTAAGCTCATGTTTATTAGTGTTAGGTTTCATGTTGATACGTTAAAGCTCATATGTTTTAGTTGAATTTGTTTCTATGTATATGCTACTAGGTTTCATGTTGATATGTCCAAAAAAATATTTGTGTGAATAGTATCTACACCAAAAATTGGTGTGAGTAATGTCTTCACACAATGAATTTTAGTTAATTTGTACCCGTTGTTCAGATTCATACGCTTAAGCTCACTTAATTTATCTCTGCTATTTCTGATGTACCCTTCAAATTTGGGTTTTTAGGTGTTTCGTTATTAATATCACTGAATTTTTGTTGTTGGTTTATGTTTTTGTTGAATGAAGTGAAAGCGTTAAACAAAATCAAGCCTCATTGGATGGAAGGTGGTATATGCATAGGTTGGAGATGATCTACATCCTTGGCCTGGTGTTATACTTTCTCCACACAAGCAGACTATAGAGTTGTCGCTGAGTTGTAAGTATAATTTTACATGTATAAGGTATTTGATTTTAACTGTTTTGATTCTATTGAATCCCTACTTTATAATGCTATAAAATTGTGTTAGCATGTCACTGAGTAAGCCAGTAATTTCCGCATGAGTATAAAATATTTGTGTGAGTGGTATCTGCACCAAACATTTGTGTGAATAATGTCTTCACAAAATAAAGTTTAATTAATTTGTACTTGTTGTGCAAATTCATATGCTTAAGCTCATGTGTATTAGTGTTAGGTTTCATGTTGATATGTTAAAGCTCATACTTTTAAGTTGAATTTGTCTGCATGTTTTAAGCTGAATCTATATCTATGTATATGCTACTAGGTTTCATATTGATACGTCTATATTTCAGCAGAAAAACATTTGTGTGAATGGTATCTGCACCAAAACATTCTGTGAATAATGTCTTCACAGAATACATTTTAGTTAATTTGTACTTGCTGTGTAGATTCATATGCTTAAGCTCATGTTTATTAGTGTTAGGTTTCATGTTGATACGTTAAAGCTCATATGTTTTTGCTGAATTTGTCTTTATGTATATGCTACTAGGTTTCATGTTGATATGTCCAAAAAAAATATTTGTGTGAATAGTATCTACACCAAAAATTGGTGCGAGTAATGTCTTCACACAATGAATTTTAGTTAATTTGTACCCGTTGTTCAGATTCATACGCTTAAGCTCTTGTACATTATTTTATATATAGATTGAATTCAGGATAAACGGGTGCATGATGTCTGCACAATATAAAATATGTGTATGTTTTCTACACAGCTTAAATTTTTTGAATACATATCTGCAAAATTATTAATTTTGAAATGAATGCATAATGAATTCATATCGTACTTGCTACCAAGTTATTTTATGAAATTCTTTTCAGTTTTTTGTCCAACACAAAGATACCATGCAAACAGCATTGAAACACGCAGTTTCATTACCAATATCAAATATGACCTCTAGTGTGAAGAAGATCATGATATCCTTGTGCCATGAAGAGGGAAACAATAGCTTTCAAGTTACTCACTGCAACCACCCCTGCAGAAAGTTGAAAAGAAGAAAATTGCATGGAATAACTGCAACAACATCTTTCAAGTTACTCACTTATTTTCAGATTGTTACTATATATATCTTAATAAGACATCTTATGTTCAGATTATTACTATATATCTTCAAACTACTAAAGGTTTTTTCTCTTTATCAACATTAACCTTGAAATCATGTTCATATGTATGACTGTTCTATTTTATCTTTGCTACACACTTAATATCTGGGCAGAATAAAACGTGTGGGTAATTTCTGCACAGAGTATATTTCTGCAAAAATAGTTATGGATATAAGAAAGTTAAAAAGATTTGATTTTAAAAAGAGTTGAAGATACTTTTCAAGCTGGTTTTAAGTTGTTAGGTTCAGTTTTTATTTGATCACAAATAGTTTCTTCGATAACTATCCAAAATAACTGAGAACAAAAAAACTGTGCATGACCCCAGCACATAAAAAATATATGTGAAGAGTTTCTTCACATAATACCTTGACATAAAAACCAATGCAGTCTATAATAAATTTATTCCTTCTCAAGAAAAAAACCAATGCAGTCTATAATAAATTTATTCCTTCTCAAGATAAAAACCAATGCAGTCTAATAACATGAAAAAAAAACTAACATAATAATTTGTGTAAAAAAGATAAATGTAGCATCTCAGAACCCATAAAAACTGTATAAAAATGTAGTTCAAAGTAAAAAAATTCACTTATAAGCCAAAGTATTTTCTCAATCCATATCCTCTTCTTCGACCATGGGAACATGGGAATCCGTTAACATCCCATCTTCGACAAGTACAACTCATAGCATACAACTCTACTAAATGCTTCTTTGGAGGAGCTAACGTATACACCTCGAACAAGCCCTCCCCTGCTTGCTTAACCCTGTAGCTTCTACCAACATCCTTAATGGTCTTAAGTATGTATTCCATTCTTGGTGTAAGATATGATTTCCAATTTTGAAATTCTTTCTTCCTTTTATACATGATCCATTCCATAAGATGAACCCGAATTTGTTCCGCTAAATAAGAATGTGGAAGACCCTTGTCATTTTTTATAAAACTATTGAAAGATTCGGCAACACTAGAACTCTTTTCTCCATAACGCATTCCCAAAAATGCATAGGCCCTATATTTTCAAAAAAATAGTGTGAACTCTTTTTACATTGTTAAGGTATTGAAAGATTCACCTAAAAATGTACATAATAACTGCACAGGCCCTATATATTTTCAGGAAAAAAAAACAGTGTGAATAGTATATCCACATAAACATATATATAGCAAAAAAAGAACAAAAAAACATACCTTGATTAGCATCCTTCCCCACAGCTACCAATAGTGCACCCTTGTGTTTCCCGACAAGAAAGGTAGCATCAATGATTATCATAGGACGACAGAAGTTAAAGCCATGTATAGAAGCTATAAAAAAATCTCTCAAACTTCTTGGAGACTTTATCAACTTCAAGGACAACTTCACTACCAGGATTATACTTCTTCACAACATCCACATACCATTGAAAGTCTGAATATGACTTAATATCATCTCCCCATAAAACTTGCTTTCCATACTCAAGACCAGAATAAGCTTGATGGTAAGTTAAATCTATCCCATAATCTAATTCAAAGATACTTTTGATATCAGAAGCCTTCTTCGTGTAGATCGTGTCTTATATCGTCCATTATGACACTTTGTACAAACTTACGCTTGCATTTAAATTTGCGAGAATCAGCAGTACCAGCTCCACATGTGTGCTCTTTGTGAAATATTTTAATTTCAAACAGATCCAGGTTACCTTGGATGGATGAAGCATGGAATCTCCATTTACAAGTTGTCGTGGCGAACGAAGCACACTATAAAAATAAAAGAAAGAAATTCAAAAAAGAAGATACAAATATAACATCAAAAAGTGTGTATATTTCCATCACGGGAGAAAGTGTATGTATTTCCTGCACATGAAAAATGTGAATACTGCCTCCACAGGAAAATGCCTTAACAGTGTAACGATAAGGAGCAGTCTTTACGATTGCATATGGATATCCGGTGCTGATGCAATGCTTATCTACCAGACAAATTGTAAAGTATGAACTTTTTTACCAAGATATGATGCACCCAAACAAGGACAATCAGACAAATTGTGTAAAAAATTCACTAGAATAGGTCTGTAAAAGATCAAACAATCCGATTGCTCATTCAAATTGTGCAATTTGAACATAACCAATGATTCCCACATGACATCTGATCAAAATGTCTCCGTGCCTTACCGAAATCACCACATCTCAAGTTCATATCTATCTTATTAGTACTCGATATTGTAGTTACTGGATTAACATCGACAGTCCCAGTTACCATAGATGTAGTGTTAAGTGCAACATTTCCGTCTCCATAAACAAATATTTGCAAGAATTAGTAAACTGAATTTACTGCACCAATGGTAATTCAATATCTCTGGTTCCATAAACCGCATCCAGAGACCTACATAGACCAACCAACCGATCTAACAAAACTAGTTTGTTGGTTTTGGTTAGCAACATCTCCAGATTAAAGTGCATAATTTGCTATATACAGTGCATTTGTGGAATGAACTTAAGTATGATGAATAAAAATGAAATATATAGCATTCACAATACAAGCAATATGTACAAAGATTAAAGATTTATCATGTTTCCAGTGATGTACAAAAATTAAAACATATCATTAGATTGAACATGCATATTTTCGGCACATATTGAACGTGTGCAGATTTCCTACACAGATTGAATGTGTGCAGAATTTCTACCCAGTTTGAATGTGTAAAGATTTTCTACACGGATTAAACATTTAGTGATGCTTGTAGAGATATGAAGTTTTTTTACCAAGTTATAATCCACCCAAACCAGAACAAGCAGATCTGCAAAAGATCAAATAATCTGATTGCTTGTTCAAATTGTGCAGTGTGAACATAACCAGTGCAAAAATGTTATGGATCCATTCAAAAGTAACACAGATTACCTCAAATTGAAAGTTGCAACGAATTAGTTTTTCTTAATTAAAGATTGAACTCAGAAATTAAACATTTCTTTGAGTATTTCATTTAAAGCCTATTGTTAACAATAAAAATTTGAATAACAATGATAACTATTTCCGATAAAAATAGACGAAAACTGCGAGCGAAATTTCGAGAAGGAAAAAAATAAGAATTAAAACACAAAAAGTGAGAATCAAACCCTGTTTGGCATGCATTCCGAGTTGAAGATCGAACCAATTTTTTTTGAACTAAGCTTGAAGAGATGCTCATGAAGAGATTCATTTTGAGCCCATTAAATTGAATTAAAAATCTAAAAATCTGGTGTTTATTTCTCTCTCAATCGATTTAGATCAAAAGTTGAAAACCCGGAAATCAACACTGCAATCATTTTCTCATTCGATCTTTCTCTTTCTCCGGATCTCGATTTATTTCTCTCGTTCTCTCTTTCAATTTGTTTCTCAAAACTAAAACTGAGAAGGCTATTTTTGGTATAATTATTTTTCCGTGGAAGAAATCAGCAACTGAATTATTCCCATGACCTCGACATTTTTTCTGATGGCCCTCTCTCTCAACTGGGCTCAAAAAAATTAAATTTACTTCAAGCCCAAGGCCAAGAGAGTAAGAGAGAGTGAGGAGAGGGTGAAACACTTAATTCCCACCGTTGGCTTTAGTGTCTGTGATACTGACGGAGTAAATAAAAATTCCAGGGAAAAATATATTTCACGGATATACACCTGGCCGTGGAAATGGGAGAAAAGATATATATATATGCTTGTCAGTTCTGGCAGACTGACAGGCTAAGGTGCTTTGGGCTGGGCCTGTCCAGTTTCGTACATGAGCCCACTTGGCTATTTCAGCCACTCTATGCACGACCACGAATTTGGGGCGTGTGATATTTGGAATTTTCGCTAGTTTTGGCAACCACTCGATCGGGATTTGGTGCATGGGCACAACCACAATTTGGACAGCCATATAAGAGATATTTCAATCAAATAATCTTTTATCAAGTTTTGGAGAGAAGAACACAAGGAAGAAAAGCTAGGGTTTGGAGCCATTTTCATCACCGTAACTATTTCTTTACCATTTTATCATATGAAATTCATGGGTTTTATTAGTATCACGAGTAGCTAAACCCACAATTGATTGAGGATGAATTCTAAGTGTTAGACTTGATTTGGATTAATATATGCATCTATTTTGAGTTCTTCATATGATTATTGTTTGTTTCTACTTTAATGAATGTCTATGATTGATTAACTGATTGCTCTAGGTGGCCAACTTTAGTAGTTTGTTGATTGATTTATTGCTAGTAAAGGGTTAGGATATCTGTGTCATTGTTGAATAACCCATACACAAGTAGAAAACGTGAGACCTTGCAGAGGGATTCTGTGGAGCAATCGCGTGTAGAACAACATTAGAAAGTGGACCTTGCGCTAAGAGTCTAACTGCTAAGATTAACCTAAGTCATAAAACATAAATCATTCGACCAAGTTACATCTTGAGTGCGCTAATACTTGGTGGCTTGGACGAATAGAATCTGATATTCGAGCCCTTCGGTATTCAGTGACCAAAGACTTTAGGGGATAGCAATGCGCTAGTTGTTATTCCACAATTGATAATAATCTATGATTAATGATGAATTGATGAATATATTAACTCATTGACGGTTTAGTAACGAAGAAGGATTCTTCGATCATCTCTCTCCATATTTCTTTCAATCTTAATTATTTTCAATTGCTTTATTTACTTTGTTTACAATCTAAAACAAAAACCCCCCCATTGTGACACTTTTTGACAACTAAATCTCCCTGCTCTTCGTGGGAACGAACCTTATTTACTGCTATATTATTCATTAGTAAAGTAGAATATAAGTGAATTAATTTGAGCACCTACGACATGCATAAAATTTTGGCGCCGCTGCCGGGGAGCAGTCGGTAGTTTTAGTTGTTATTTCTTTTTTTTATTTTATTTTTGTTTTTAGTCTTATTTTTAGTTTTTGATTTAGCTTTTGAGAATTTTGTTTCAGGTGCTTAATCTCTGGCATCAAAGGATTGGAATTACCAGAGGTGCGGAATTCAAACTCGCAAGGGGACGGTACTACAAGCACGTCCAAAGTTGCAACAAGAACCTTCTACAGTAAAGATGGTTAATACAGACGACGAGGTAAATCCTCCACCACTTCCACCTCCGGAGAGGAAGCTAGGAGAGTTGACATCTCCATATTTAGATTTGCAACCACTGTGCATTACAATCACTAACCCAGTGGAGCTGAAGTCGAATCTACTTCATCATCTACCAAAGTTCAAGGGACATCCAGGTGATAATCCAAATCGACACCTTCAACAGTTCCAGAACACGATGACAAGTCTGAGGCATGCAACCGCAGACAGAGATATGGCTATGCTACAAGCCTTCCCATTCTCATTGATAGACTTAGCAGAAGAATGGTTGTATTGTCTTCCTCCAGAGAGTGTTACAACATGGAATGAGATGAAAAATCTATTTCTGGAGAAATACTTTCCTGCTTCCAAAGCGACATCAGTTCGTAAGAATATTTGTGGCATTCTAGAGATGTCTGGGGAGTCTCTATATGAGTATTGGGAGAGGTATAAGAGGTTGTTGGCAAGCTTCCCACACCATAATATATCCTCAGCACTTATCATTCAATACTTCTACAAAGGATTACTTCCATAACAAAGGAATTTGATTGATGCGGCTGCCGGTGATTCACTTACTGGGAAGAAAATCTCGCAGGCAACCAGTTTGATTGAGAATATGGCTTCCAATGCTCAACAATTCTACACCAGAAACAACTCTAATGTCATAAGAGTTAGCGAAATGGGAGAGTCTGCACAGTCACAGCAACGGATGAACAACATAGAGAAGGTAGTACAACGAATGACAACAGTGATTATTCCTTCTTATGAAGAAGAGTCTGAACAGGTGAATGCTGTGTTCACTAATCAGAGGCCAAGGTATGATCCCTACTCTAATACTTATAATCCAGGTTGGAAAGATCACCCAAATTTCAGTTATGCAAATCAGCAAGCTGCAGCTCCTAATCCTTATGGGCGACAGAGTGGTTTTCAACAACAACAATTCCGACCACAACCTCCACCTCAGCCTCAACAACAGACTCAGAGTTCTAGTTTAGAGGAGATGATGAAAATGATGATGCAAATGCTCAGCGTCAAGATACAATTCTGCATAAACAAGATATAGCTATCAAGGACTTGCAAACTCAAATTGGACAGTTGGCTACAGACATGAATGAACTAAAAGCACAGAGTTCAGCAAAGTTGCCATCACAACCTTTTGTGAATCCAAGAGCAAATGTTAATGTTGTAACTCTAAGAAGTGGGAAGCAAACAGAAGAGCCAAAACAACAAGAAAAGGTTAGTCACGACTTGGAAGAGGAAGTAGAGGTGGAAACTGTTCCAAAGGAAAATCCAACCTCAACTGGCCAACCTAAGGACACAGTTCCTTCTTTTACCACACGACCTCCTTTTCCTAGTCGTTTTTCCAAGTCAAAGAAGCAAGCTATAGACAAGGAGATTATGGATATTTTCAGCAAGGTGCATATCAACATTCCATTTATTGAGGCCATCAGAACGGTACCCAGGTATGCCAAGGTTCTGAAGGATTTGTGCACAAGGAAAGAGAGGTTGGTTGCTAAGGAGATCACTCAGGTGGGAGAAGTGCTTCAGCTATGTTGCTAAAGAAAGTGCCTGCAAAGTGTAAAGATCCTAGAGGTTTTACAATGCCAGTTACTATTGGTGAAAACTGTTTGAGCGTGCTTTTCTTGATTTGGGAGCTTCCATAAGCGTGATGTCATCCGATGTTTATGATTCTTTGAAGCTGGGGCCTTTAAAGGAGACATGGATTATCATTCAATTAGCTAATAAGTCTAACATATATCCTAAGGGACTCGTGGAAGACGTGTTGGTGCAAGTGAATGAACTAATCTTTCCGGTTGATTTCTTTGTTGTGGATATGCAGAATGGGGACAATTTTTTGTCTACTTCATTACTTCTTGGGAGACCATTTATGAAGAATGCTAAGACGAAGATTGATTATGATACTGGGACACTCACTATGGAGTTTGACAAAGAGGTTATACGCTTCAATATTTTTGAAGCTATGCGTTTTACAAGTGATATCCATTCCGAATTTTCTGTTGATGTTATTGGTTCGTTAGCACAACAGATATTTGATTTGAATAGAGAAGATGAACTTGAATCTGTGCTACAAAATAGTATTGATTTGGACGTCCATGGCATGCCTAACTTGGACGTTGATATTCTCAAGGAGTTTGTTGATACATGTGGTGCTTTAACAGCATCACAAGAAGTTAGAACAGGTAATATTTCATATATCTCTTTACCTATAACTGATGAAGTTTCTTTACCTTATGTTATGCAGGCACCTGAATTAGAGCTGAAACCTCTACCTGATCAGTTAAAGTATGCTTACTTGGGTGATGGGGAAGAGATTCCAGTCATTATTGCAAAGAATCTCACAGTTGTACAAGAAGAACGCCTTCTTCGGGTTCTGAAAGAGCACAAAACGGCTATTGGTTGGACAATTTCTGACATCAAAGGCATTAGTCCATCCATGTGCATGCATAGAATCCTAATGGAAGATGATGTAAATCCAGTACGTGATGCTCAGCGTAGGCTTAACCCCCCAATGATGGAGGTCGTGAAGAAAGAGATCCTCAAATTACTGAGTGTGGGGGTGATTTACCCAATTTCTGACAGCAAATGGGTTAGTCCAGTGCAAGTGGTGCCTAAGAAATCAGGTGTCACCGTTGTCAGAAATCAAGATGATGAACTCGTTCCTACAAGAGTTCAAACAGGATGGCGAGTATGCATAGACTACATAAATCTCAATCCGGCTACCCGCAAGGATCACTTTCCTTTTCCTTTCATTGATCAGATGTTAGAGAGGTTAGCGGGACATTTTTATTATTGCTTTTTGGATGGTTATTCGGGCTACAATCAGATCGTTATTGCACCGGAGGATCAAGAGAAGACTACTTTTACTTGTCCTTTCGGTACATTTGCGTATAGGAGAATGCCATTTGGTCTTTGCAATGCGCCTGTCACTTTTCAGAGATGTATGGTTAGTATATTTTCTGATTACGTGGAAAACATCATTGAGGTATTTATGGACGACTTCAGTATTTACGGTGATTCATTTGATATTTGTTTAAATAATCTTGAACTTGTGCTTATAAGATGCATAGACACTAATCTTGTTTTAAACTGGGAGAAATGCCACTTTATGGTAGACCATGGAATTGTACTTGGCCACATCGTGTCATCTCAAGGGATCGAGGTAGACAAGGCAAAGATAGACTTGATTAGGAGCTTATAATACCCCACTTCGGTGAGGGAAATTCGTTCGATTCTTGGTCATGCAGGTTTTTATAGGAGGTTTATCAAAGATTTCTCCAAAATCTCAATGCCGATGTGCAGATTGTTGCAAAAGGAGGTTGCCTTTAACTTCAACCAGGAGTGAAAGGATGCCTTTAATAAATTGAAGGAATTGTTGACTACTGCACCAATTATTAAGTCACCTGACTGGAGTTTTCCGTTCGAGTTAATGTGTGATGCAAGTGATTATGCAGTCGGAGCTGTTTTGGGTCAAAAAGTAGACAAGAGGTCACATGTGATTTATTATGCATCAAGGACCCTAAACGATGCTCAAATCAACTATTCTACTACTGAGAAAGAGTTGTTGGCTATAGTATTTGCATTAGAAAATTTTAGAGCTTATTTGGTGGGTACCAATGTGATTGTATATTCTGATCATGCAGCACTACGGTACCTATTGAAAAAGAAGGAGGCTAAGCCAAGACTCATATGTTGGATTATTTTGCTGCAAGAATTCAATATGGAAATCAGAGATAAGAAAGGTGTTGAGAATACAGTTGCTGATCATCTTAGTAAACTTGTTGTTTCCGAAGAAGAACTCCCATTACATGATCGTTTTCCAGACGAACAACTTTTCTCAATTGAAGAATCAACACCATGGTACGCTGATATCGTGAACTATTTGGTTACAAGGCAAGTACCTAGTACAATGTCTACTTTTCAAAAGCTCAAGCTTAAGAAAATAGCCAAACAGTATGTGTGGGATGAGCCCTACTTGTGGAAATATGGTGCTGATCAAATTATCCGCAGGTGCGTACCAAACTCTGAATTTCAATCAATTTTATCTTTTTGTCATTCTTATGCTTGTGGTGGTCACTTTGGTGCAAAACGTACCGCTCTCAAAGTCCTTGAGAGTGGCTTTTATTGGCCTACCCTATTTGAGGATGCATATGCTTTTTGCAAATCTTGTGATAGATGTCAACGAACGAGCAATCTAGGTGCTCGAAATCAAATGCCACTCAATCTTATTCTCACTGTCGAGAGTTTTGATGTGTGGGTCATTGATTTTATGGGTCCTTTTGTTAATTCGAATGGGAAATTTTATATACTTCTTGTTGCGGATTATGTTTCTAAATGGGTGGAAGCTAAAGCCACCCCTACTAATGATTCTCAAGTTGTTTGTGAGTTTGTGAAGGAATATATTTTCTCTAGACATGGTACACCAAGAGTGGTTATTAGTGATGGAGGCTCGCACTTCAAGAAATCTTTCCATGCTCTCCTCAAGAAGTACAACATTACAAACAAGATTGGTACGCCGTATCACCCACAAACTAGTGGGCAAGCTGAAATTTCAAATCGTGAGATTAAGTCCATCCTTGAGAAAACCGTTAATGCTATACGGAAGGATTGTAGTTATCGACTAAACGATGCACTTTGGGCGTATAGAACAACATATAAGACACTGATTGGTATGTCTCCATATCGGTTGGTTTATGGTAAAGCTTGTCATCTCCCAGTTGAACTTGAGCATAAGGAATTATGGGCGGTAAAGATGTGCAACATGGAGTATGACAAAGCGGGGAAACAAAGGCAGCTGCAAATTAATGAGCTGGAGGAGATACGTAACGATGCTTACGAAAGTGCTCATGTATACAAGGAAAAGACTAAACTTTTCCATGACAAGATTATTTCTCGAAAGAGTTTTGTTGTGGGTCAAAAAGTTCTTCTATTTAATTCTCGTCTTAAGTTATTTCCTGGTAAGCTAAGGTCCCGTTGGAGTGGACCGTTTGTTTTTACTAATGTTTTTCCTCATGGTGCAGTTGAGGTTACTAGTCTCGCAACAGGGACAACTTTCAAAGTCAATGGCCATATATTGAAGCCATATTACGAAAACTTCCCTACGGAGAATGTGGACGTGATTGAACTTCAAGATTTACTCCCTCTGGAGGAATAGTAAGGAGAATGCCAAGTCGGGCTGACGACTTTAAACCAAGCGCTTAATGGGAGGCAACCCATAGGTTTTGTATCATAAACCCTTTTATTCTTTGTTTTTATTGTTTTCATATCATGTTTGAATCCCCATGTTTAATTCCATTGAATCCGGAATCTATCTTAGAAGAGAACTATAACGAATACCTTTTCGTCAGAAAAAATCAGACTGCGCGTAGTTCAGTCCAGAGACCATAACTGTCAGACCGTTTATCGAAACACTGTGCCCTTTTGACACTGTGTATAAAACATGTAGATGTATAACTTTTGGAATGGAGTTTTTTCCAAATTCCTTACCAATTTGCACAGTTTTTGCGTTTTATCTGCTGTTACGACAGAATTCATAATTTTTCAGTTTTACACATTGAAGACAATGTGAAGTTTAAGTGTGGGGGAGTATTTTGCATATAGATTTTTCAATTTTTTGTACATACTTGCATGAAAAACTCCAACTTGATTAGATTTTAGAGTCACTAGCATACTTCTAGGTATGTTTACATAGAGAGTTCTGACCGACATAACTGAACTTGGAAGTGTTAGGGAACTACATTCGGATTTCTTACGAATTGGAGTATTAAATAATGGATTTAATCATGCCCATGATGCAAATTAGGAGCAGAGAGAAATGCATTACTAGAGTTGTTGATCAATCATTAGTGGAGACTACCCATTTTCATATCAACCGAGGCACCAGACCAGATTTCTTTCTATATGACTAAAGAGCTTTCTTTTGAGTGTGTGTCACCATACGTTAATTCCGGGTAGAATGGTGAGCTACCTAACCTCCCACCAATAGAAGCACTATTTTTGATCTCTTGAGTGATAATTTTGTCAATCATGAGGGTGACGTCTATAGATGAAAACCACCTTCTTGTAGTTTGATTTGCAGCACCATTCTCTCTCTCGCCAACAACAGGTCCATAGAAACACCATCATCATCAACAAGTGGAGTGACATCAAAACCTACAAGGAAAGTTGAAGACGTTTGAGGTTTACAAGCAACAATACAAGGAAGAGAAAATTTCATATCCAAGTAAAGCAACATATAATGAGCAGATTTTTTTATATATACGTTGAAGACTTACATATAAGGAGCGTAATTCTATATCAAAGTGGAAGACTTACATATCAAGAGTGAAGAAAATCAAAAGATGAGAGTTATTGAAGTTTATGATACGAAGACAATACAAGTTGTGAAGATCAAAGTGGTAAAGTACTTCTTTCATGGCCATGTTAATTTTAATTTCGTTATTATTTTTGTAGTTGCAATCATTTTGTCAAAAAAAAAAAACAAAAAAAAACAAAAAGATTTGTATTTAGGTTGTTATTTGTTCAATAAGGCCATAGGGAAGAAAAATCTATAAGGAAGTTTCAAGCAACAAGGAATTTGAGGAAAAGAGTTACAAATTGTCAGAGTTCTACGAAGTTCAAGAGTTTATCATCAGCAGTTGAAGACCGAAGACGAAGACCAATAAGATGAAGAAGACGAGCTGAAGACTACGTTTCTATTGGATGCTGTGAGAGTGGTGTTATCATCACTGCAATCAGATCTCATCCTCTATTTTCAATAATAATGGTTGATTTCCTTTCTTAGAGATCATCAGAAAATATCTTTATTTCCCATTATCTTGTGGGGTCTCCAGAAATTATTCGGAAGGTTCCCTTCCCACCATTCAACGTGTGTATGGATTTCTCTCTTCATTCCTACCTGCACACATGTGAGACCCATAAAAAAGCCGTCTTTTTGAGTGCAATTATCATAAAAACCTTTTAAGTGAGGCAGAAGTCGAGGCGAAATGCTTATTGATCGTTTCTCAAACACGCGTTTCTCTCATTATGGTGTGGTTATTTCTCACTCAAGATTTAAGAATGAATATGTTCTTTGGTATTTCTAACTTCTTATTACTAGCATGCAGAAACTCTATGTCCTCATAGCTTTTTGGATGCTTGGGAAGCTGGAACGCTTTGAAGTTGGAATAGGTTTTGTCGGTATATCTCCCGTAAGCCCTCACAAGACTATAACTCGTCCACTAGGCACACCTAGGGGTTCAAAGGCATGTTGCACATGCTAAGTGCAACCGTATCCTCAACGACATGGAGTTGTTGCATTTTAAATGGTTTGCTCGAGGACTAGCAAAAACCAAGTGTGGAGGAATTTGTTAAGTGCATATTTTGCATATATTTAGTGTCGAATCCATGCTAGTAATTGCTTATATTCTTGCAAATTATTGTATATTACGTTTGTTTTTCTCTTGTTTATGTTTTGCTAGGTGAATCATCCAAAAGGAGCGAATTGGCACTTAATTGTGCATGAAAAGGAGTTAGCTACAAGCGTAGAAGGGCCAAAGACCAAATGAAATGTATGAGTGCTTGTTATCACCATGAATAGGACGAAAAGACGAAGCCAACGGCGAAAGAATGGAGTCGATCCGACATTGTATGAAGAATCTACGGGCGATTGAAGCGAGTCAAAGTTGCAAGATTTGTGAACGCACAGAACTGTTAACGGCACCCGGTTATTTTACTAGGGGCTACCTATATCTTCTACCCTACTTCACATGCACAAAGCAGCGACTCTGATGACCATGGAAACGGTAATATTTTGGGTTATGGTGATCATCAGGTTGTCTTGGGTTTTGGATCGATCTGGTGATGCTTGTGATCAATGAGAGGTTTGCTACCATTAATGAAGTTGAGTCTGCAATGGAAGATGGGATATCGGTGTTGCTGCCATTATGGAACTGGATTTAGGGAATGTCGAACTGGTGATGAAACTCGAGCTTGGCAGTGGCATTGAAAGAAGGAGATGATGAATGCTGAGATGAATGTGTCTAACTCGGAAGAATGGAGTTTGAGTTGTGCTGTAAGGGAAGATAATGCAGCAATGTAATGATTATTGGTGATCAGTGATGATTGGCAGAGATCGAGCATGGCAGTGATGTACTATCGGTTGGACTGAGAAAGGATGAGCTCGAACTGTGGAGCTAAGAGACAATGGGTTCAGCTCAGATCAAGTAGATGATCCGAGTTTTACTGCTGCTGGCATTTGAAGTCTTGAGAGAAACCGAGAACAATGGTTGAGCTTGCTCGTGATTAATGGAAGCCGGCAGTGAACAGGGTGAATGGATTTTACAGGGAGAGAACAAAGTGCTGTCATTAACGGTGATTGATACTGTTTTGAGTGGATCATTGGATTACTGAAGTGGAGAAGAGTGTCAGCAAAACAAGGTGTTCGCAGTGTCGACGGAGTTGAGCTGGTGTGCTTTGCTGTCGATAGAGTTTTGGACTCAGATGATTCTGATTCTCACGGAGACCCTGGTATACGCGGGAGGTATCGGCGGGAGTTGAAAATCCAGAGGAATGAAAAATTCACGGCGAACAGAGTGTATGTGAGATAACCGGAGTAAAAGAAGAATCCAGGGGAATTTATTTCTCTCGGAGGCGAGAGCTGCCGTGAAAAGACGAAAGGAAAAGTGAAAGTTCAGGGAGTTTAAAAACTCACGTTGGCTTTAGTGTCCGTGATACTGACGGAGTAAATAAAAATTCGAGGGAAAAATATATTTCACGGATATACATCTGGCCGTGGAAATGGGAGAAAAGATATATATATATGCTTGTCAGTTCTGGCAGACTGACAGGCTAAGGTGCTTTGGGCTGGGCCTGTCCAGTTTCGTACATGAGCCCACTTGGCTATTTCAGCCACTCTATGCACGACCACGAATTTGGGGCGTGTGATATTTGGAATTTTGGCTAGTTTTGGCAACCACTCGGGATTTGGTGCATGGGCACAACCACAATTTGGACACCCATATAAGAGATATTTCAATCAAATAATCTTTTATCAAGTTTTGGAGAGAAGAACACAAGGAAGAAAAGTTAGGGTTTGGAGCCATTTCTATTTCCATCACCGTAACTATTTCTTTACCATTTTATCATATGAAATTCATGGGTTTTGTTAGTACCATGAGTAGCTAAATCTTCAATTGATTGAGAATGAATTCTAAGTTCTAGACTTGATTTGGATTAATATATGCATCTATTTTGAGTTCTTCATATGATATTGTTTGTTTCTACTTTAATGAATGTCTATGATTGATTAACTGATTGCTCTAGGTGGCCAACTTTAGTAGTTTGTTGATTGATTTATTGCTAGTAAAGGGTTAGGATATCTGTGTCATTGTTGAATAACCCATACACAAGTAGAAAACGTGAGACTTTACAGAGGGATTCTGTGGAGCAATCGCGTGTAGAACAACATTAGAAAGTGGACCTTGCGCTAAGAGTCTAACTACTAAGATTAACCTAAGTCATTAAACATAAATCATTCGACCAAGTTACATCTTGAGTGCGCTACTACTTGGTGGCTTGGACGAATAGAATCTGATATTCGAGCGCTTCGGTATTCAGTGACCAAAGACTTTAGGGGATTGCACTGCGCTAGTTGTTATTCCACGGTTGATAATAATCTATGATTAATGATGAATTGATGAATATATTAACTCATTGACGGTTAGTAACGAAGAAGGATTCATCGATCATCTCTCTCCATATTGCTTTCAATCTTAATTATTTTCAATTGCTTTATTTACTTTGTTTACAATCTAAAACAAAAACCCCCATTGTGACACTTTTTGACAACTAAATCTCCCTGCTCTTCGTGGGAACGAACCTTATTTACTGCTATATTATTCATTAGTAAAGTAGAATACAAGTGAATTAATTTGAGCACCTACGACATGTATCATTCGCGGACTTGGCTCACGCCACTATTCCGGTTCTCTTGATCAACAAAGTTCGCAAACTTCGGTTCAAGGAACAAGGACTTATACATATATGTGTTTCCACAACAATGCTTATATCCTCCAATGGTTATATAATATAAACTCTCATTTCAATCATTGAAACATTCTTAGAGGACGTTGATATTATATAGTTGTTATTCACAAACTATTTTTCGTCAAAGTAAGCAATTTTTAAAGTGATTGAACCTTGTCATGACTTTCGTCACTAGGTAAAGATGAACTTGGCTAAAGCGAAAGCTTACCAACACATATTTCGAGAAATAGATAGGCGAGATAAACTCGGCTCGAAATAGCAAATGTGTATAATCTAAGTCTATATAGCAAAACGACTTTTGTCTCAAGATAGGAGATAAATAGACTTTTGAGTGATAGATAAGTTCAAGTCTCCACATACCTTTTAGTCGATGAAGATCCACCGGTTCCTTGATTAGTCCTTAATCTTTTATGATGATTGTCATGGAGTTCTTGAGCTCAACTACACTTTCTATCCTAGTCTGAGACCTTAGTTATAGTAGACTAGAAATCAAGACTTATAGTTTTGATCACTAACATTGACAAACATGCTTGAGATAGCAACGCATGCGAGTTCGACTGAGCAATGCTCTAACAATCTACCCCTTTGTCAATTTTAGTGACAAAACTATCAATATATATGGAATACAAAAAATAAATTAATTAACTTTTGTAGCTCCTATTCCACATGTCTAATCTTCAACATTACTCGAAATCTTCGTCACTTCCAAGTACTCCAATGATCCCAAAGGTTGTAAGTTCAGCATCATTGTTGTTGAAAATCCGTATCTATAACAACGAGAAAACAAGAGTTCTCAATCATTGTTATACAGTGTCATAGTATCATTACACAGCGTCAAAGTTCAATTGTATCACAACTTCAACAACAATACTATGGTGATATGTATCACTCCCCCTTAGTCAATGCTCCATCTCACATGGAAACCACTCCCCCTTACATAATAATCCGAAAATCATATGTATTTGTAGTGTGAACTACATATTAATTCTCCCCCTTTTTGTCAATAAAATTGGCAAAGGTACAAGAACGGGATCCTAATGAAATTTTCGAAAGAGACATTTCTCGACCAAAAGAAAGTAAATATCAACTTATTTAGATGCAATCATAAAGCCGAAGCTAAATTCATTCATCAAGGAGTTTATGAAGATACAAGATAACCCCTATAATATTCCACAGCCGCACTCCCCACAAAGATTTGGCAATTAAGCACAAGTTTAATTAAGAACTCTCCCCCATAAAATGTCATTCCCGAAAGAACAACAAGAGCGACCTTAATTTCGAAAGAAAAGAAGGATTTTTTTGGACATAACAAATCACATATAAATATGAATTTGAATCCAAAATACTCAATTAAATTAACCACAAGAGAACCCATGATTAATTTAATCGAAAAATGCTCAACATAAATGAACTTATGGAGACTAAAAAAAATACAATTAGATTAATCGCAAGAGAACCCATAATTAATCTAATCGAAATACACAACCAAACTAATCAATTGGATTGGTCATGCTCATCATAAGAAGACTTACGGAGCAACAACTAAATAACCAAACAAGATGATTAATTTAGTTGAATATGCTCGACATAAAGTACCTCACGGAACAACAACTAAGTTAATCATAAAAATAATCAACTTGGTCGTTTAGTGCTCAACATAAGATACTTTACGGAGCCTTACAGTAATACATAAAATATGGATCAGGGAAGATCAATACTGCGGAATACACAAGGATTCATTCTATTTTCCATCACTATTCACATAACGACATTCAATAGACATAATCCTTGGAAACAAAAGATTTTAACCTATCTTCTATCAAAAATTGACATAATAGGCTTAACTTTTGTATTTTTCAAAAGTCTATTCAATCTTTTATCAATACATGCATATCGACATACGAAAGACTTTACTTTTGACAAGGTATGGGACAATCATAGTTCACGGACGTAAACACACATATCCCATAACAATATTGCAATATATAGAACCATTGTTATATCACTTCTCGGTTGAACCCACTAGCGTTGGTATGTCAAGTTAGTTACCAAAATGCATTCTTGATTTAGCATACTAAAGATAGTTTCAGACTAGATTAGGTGTAAGAAGTTGAATCGAAGCTATCCTTAAAGATTGAAGATTGAAGACTACAAGAAGACATCAACAAGTACTTCATCAACAAAGCTATGTGATTTATTTAATTTGTATTCTTGTTCAATTCTACCTTTCTAATCTATCAAGATAAATGCTCACTCCATGGAACAATTCCAATGACGGTAAATGTACATTTATGTATATATACTTGAGGCTATTTGATTCATGACCTTGGAGACAATAACCTTTATCCTTATAAAGAGTCTCATGTTATAGTGAATGAGCTTATGAATCCAACGAGCCAAGAATCACTCAATTCCGAGTTATAACGATGAAGTTATGAGTGATTTATTAAAGTAACAATTATAAGTGTTGCTGTGATTGTTACAGTTCGTTAGTAGGAAACAATCCATGGGTTGTTTGCAACAGTTCACGGACTTGGCCCAATTACGTGACTAAAAGGCATTTTTGGTCAAATTGGTGATGTTTCCTTATCTAGGCAAGATGGATATTGGTCCAAACATTTTTGATTTCCATATTAAAGTGTTTGTGATTCCTTCCTAATTTAATTTGTGATTTATTCACAAAAATACAATTTTCTAAATTAATTATTTTGGCAAGAGTTGTAACTTAGGAAAGACTCCCTTATTTAGGAGAGTCTTGAAAAAGGAAAATAGCTTTGCTTAGCTTCCAAGCTATTGTTCATTATAAATAAGGAGTTCGTGAGTTTACACGTTTTTCATCCCTTTGGAAAATTGGCGTAAGCTCTGCAGGTTGTTTTCCACATCTTCCGTTCTTCATGAACGAGAGTGAGATAAAAGTCTTTGTATTAGGGATCACAAAGCCAAGTTGGATTTAATCTTCGTGATTGATCATACAACTTGTAATCTAGGTTTTTCACCTCTTGTCTATTCTAAGGTTTTCTCTTCTGATATAAAACCATTCAAGAGTTGTTGATCATAAACCTAGGTTTTGATAGATTTCAGTTTCCGATCGTATACCAACACTTGTTAGTCGAAATCGGAGACTAGAAAGAAAAACTTCTATTGAGGCATCTCGTAAAAATCCTAAAGAAGTTTGAACAAGATATCTCTAGATTTATTCTAGTTGTTCTTGTTGTAGAATTATTAGGGTTTTCTTAACTTGGAAATTGATCTTTGGAATCACCCAAGTTTACTTACGGAAATCAGGTTCACGTACTCCTTGTGTGTACGCATACTGATTGTAAGTTAAAACCCTAATCTACAAGTTTGTTTTGATATTACTTTTACCTAGTAATTTTTTTTATCAAAATAAACACAAGATTTCCAAAACCTTTATTTACATCTAAAGGGAAATCAAACCGGTGTTTTGTGCAAATAAAATATCGAATCGTATCAATCGTGGTGGTGTATCTTCTAAAGAGAACCTTGGGTTCTGCTAGAAGATTTGTGTGAAGAATTTCTAAAGAGAATCGGTATTCTGCTAGGAGTTCTACAAGTGTTGAAGAAGGTATTACATCTAGTCCGAATAGGTAGTAGGAAATTGGTGTAACAACTTATAATCAGTGTGTGTTTATTCCGGACTAGGTCCCGAGGTTTTTCTGCATTTGCGGTTTCCTCGTTAACAAAATTCTGGTGTCTGTGTTATTTCTTTTCCGCATTATATTTTATTTATATAATAGAAATATCACAGGTTGTGCGTTAAGATCAATCATCCCTTGTATACGGCCTTTGGGTTGTTGAGTGTATTGATTGACACTTGAACATTGGTCTTTGGTACCATTCAAGTTAATCCTCTTATATTCAATCGGGCTCGCAAATCCCTATTTGCTGATTGCAGATTGAATCAAGAGATAGAGATATAAAACCCTTTGATATACTTTTTATAGATTGAGTCTAACTGTCTAGTTGATTCTCTTGAAAGTGTAATGGAGTTTGTCTATTCAGATTTCCAAACGAAATATTGGGTGTGGTTGTTAGACCCCCCGCTTTTTCAATTGGTATCAGAGCAGGCAAACACGCTAAGACCTCATAAGTCTGTGTTTGTAGCAATCTGATTCTATGGACAGAGGTGTTATCTCTATAAACGTACCACCAGCCTTTGATGGCACAAACTACCTATGGTGGAAAATCGCTATGCGAGCTTTTCTTCAAGCACGTGATTTTCAAACATGGGTATATATGGTTAATGGCTATGATGCTCCCGTTGTGGCAGTTGTAGATGTAAACGTTCCCAAGAACATTGGTGAATACAGTCCTGCCGAGATACTTGTTGAAATTCCGACGGTTTGAATGCCATCATACATGCCATTACCCCAGATCTTCAGCACCACGTGACTAGGTGCAATAAGTCTAAAGATGCTTGGGATATCTTAGAAATCGTATTTGAAGGGAATGCCGCAGAGAAAGAAGCAAGGCTTCAAAATCTAGCTTCTGACTGGGAAAACCTTCGCATGTCTGATGATGAAACCTTTGATGAGTTTAACCAAAGAATTTCTAAAATAGTTAACTCCTCATTTGCGTTAGGAAGAACTATTACGGAAAAAGGTATTGTGTGCAAAATTCTCAGGTCTCTACCATTAAGATACGAGTCTAAGAAACATGCCATTGAAGAAGGAAACGATCTTTCGACACTCTCCAGAAATACTCTTGCTGGAAAGCTAAAGATATTTGATAATGAACACACAAGAAAAGAGGTGATTTCTCTTAAAACTGCAAACAATTCTGAATCCTCCAAGGATAAATCTGGTTCGCCAGATATTAAGAATGTTACTCCACGACAATTTAGAAAATTCTTGAGAGACAGGAAAAAGAGTTTTGCTAACAGTGTGTCATCTCCTAAGGATGGTGTCCAATGCTATAACTGCCGTGGTTTCGGGCACTCGTATTCAGTATGCCCTAGCTGGAGCAGTAGACAATCGGCATATGCAGCAGATTTGCCTACTCTTGATGATGGACCTGAATATTATAATCCTCAAGAGCTCATAAGCGAGGTTGCATTAGCTTCTGGAAAAATTCTTTCGGATACTGATTTTGATTCTGACGAAGAAGTGTTCCATGTTGATCCAGTTGTTAATAATCTTCTTAAAGAATGTCATCGGAAACTTCCGGAAGCTGATAGTGAAAAAGAGGAGGTCTAACAACACCACCCAATATTTCTCTTAGCAATATGTATGGACTAACTCCGAAATACTTTGCTAGAGAATCAACTAGACAGTCAGACTCAATCTAGATACAAGTATCTCAAGGAGTTAATATCTCTCTCTTGATTTGTTGTTTACTCAAGCTAAAAACAATAGTGAGTCTTTATCAAATACAAGGAATAACTTGGAAGGTACCAAAGACCAATGTCCAAGGATCAATATCAATCAACAACCAAAGGTTGGATTTCCAATTGATGATCACGAACGCACAACCTGTATTATTTCAGTTATATAAAACATAATGCGGAAAAGAAATAACACAAACACCAGAAATTTTGTTAACGAGGAAACCGAAAATGCAGAAAAACCCCGGGACCTAGTCCAGATTGAATACACACTGTATTAAGCCGCTACAGACACTATCCTACTCCAAGCTAACTTCATACTGGACTATAGTTGAACCCCAATCAGTCTCCCACCGATCCAAGGTACAATTGTACTCCTACGCCTCTGATCCCAGCAGGATACTGCGCACTTGATTCCCTTAGCTGATCTCACCCACAACCAAGAGTTGCTGCAACCCAAAATCACAGACTTGATAATAAACAAATCTGTCTCACACAGAAAAGTCTATCAAAGGATAATTCTGTCTCCCACAGATAAACCCTAGGTTTTGTTCGGTCTTAAGATATAAAATCAAGGTGAACATGAAACAATTGATAACCCGGTCTTATATTCCTGAAGAACAGTCTAGATTAATCAATCACCTCTCTACAATCCTTCATGACTACACAGGCGGTTTGTCGAGGAATCACAAACAGTGAGACAAAGATGTTTGTGACTTATTTATCTTGCCTATCGGATAACTCTCACGATCTCAAGCCAATAAATCAATTGTACTCGTACGATAAAAGATACAATATCATATCACACAACTACGATAAAAGTAGTATCGGTCTGGCTTCACAATCCCAATGAAGTCTTTAAGTCGTTAACCTGGTTTTAGAGAATAAAATCAAAGTTTAAAGGAGAATCGACTCTAGCGATCACACTAGTATCACACAGACGTGTGGGGATTAGTTTTGCTCAAAGCTAGATGTCTCCTTTATATAGCCTTCAAATCAGGGTTTTGCCTTAGTTACAAAGCAATCCTTATTCACCGTCAGATGAAAACCTGATTTAGATTCAAGCTAATATTTCTCAACCGTTAGATCGAAAACTTAGCTTGTCACACACACTTGGGTAGACGTTTACTGGGTTTGCGAAAACCATGCCCAAACTTGTACGTGTATGTTGGTTCAACATAGTAACCCAAAAGGTTAACCATATGAGCATTTCATATTAACCTTGTTCTTCTTCACCACAACTAGTTCAATTGCCTTAAATTAACTAGTTAAAGAGTTGTTCAATTTCTATAAGATCTTGTGTAACTACATAAGACACAATTGAAACAAAGATGATTCAATTCGATTGAATCGGCTCATGAACATTATAGCCACGGTTTGCATAAAGCATTCCTTAGTAATTTAAGTTTCATGTTCAAAGCACATCTTTATAATCATAACCTCTTAAGTTCACAAACAAGTTCGCGGACTTAAGTTAATCGGTTGAGTTTTCCAAACTCAGCAGAAATTCTCGGAAAGAGAACTTCGGCAGTTCGCAGACTGCGTTCGCGGACTTAGGACACAAACGAGTTTTGGAAAATCCAGCAGAAATTCTCGGTCGAGAACTTCCGACAGTTCGCGGACTTGGAAAGCCAATTCCACAATCCTTCCGATTTCTATTGATCAACAGAGTTCGAAAACTTTGGTTAAAGGAATACATGGTTATGTAATCTAAACTCTCATTTCAATCATTGAGACATTTTCAGAGGACACTATGTAGCCGTTATTCACAAACTGATTCACGTCAGAGCAATTCTCAAAGTGATTCAAATTTTTCATGACTTTCGTCACTAGGTGAAGATCAAGTTGATCAAAGCGAAACGCTTTACCAACACACGATTTCGAGAAAAAGATAAGCAATGAATGCTCAACTCGAAATGTCAAATGTGTATGATCTAGTCTATATAGCATACGACTTTTGTCTCATAAGAAGTAGGAGATAGAAGAGATAGACTTTTGAGTGATAGATAAGTTCAAGTCTCCACATACCTTTTTGTTGATGAAGTTCCACGGTTGCTTGTATAGATCTTCATCGTTGTATGATGAATCTCCATGAAGTCCTTGAGCTCAACTACACTTTTCTATCCTAGTCCGAGACTTATCTATGTAGGCTAGAAATCAAGACTCATAGTTTTGATCACTAACATTGACAAACATGCTTGAGATAGCAACGCATGCGAGGTTGACCGAGCTATGCTCTAACAATCCCCCCCTTTGTCAATTTTAGTGACAAAACTATTAATACATATGGAATACAAAAAAGATAAACTTTAGTGGCTCCTATTCCATAGTCTAATCTTCAACGTTCCCTGAAATCTTCGTCCTTCCAAGTACTCCAATGATCCCAAAGGATTAAGTTTAGCATCACCGTTGTTGAAGATACGTATCCATAACAGTGAGAGAAATCGAGATTCTCGATCATTATTATACAGTGTCATATTATTATTATGAAACATCAAAGTCCAATTGTATCATGACTTTAACAATAATACTATGGTGATATGTATCACTCCCCCTTAGTCAATATTCCATATCGATCATGGAAACCACTCCCCCTTACACAATGATCCGAAAACCATATGTATTTGTAGTGTGAACTACATTATTTATCCCCCCTTTTGTCAATAAAATTTGCAAAGGTACAAGAACGGGATCATAATGAAATTGGCACAAGAGACATTTCATAGACTAAAAGAAAAATACATACCAACTTAATTTAGATGCAA
The DNA here is from genome assembly GCF_003573695.1 of Papaver somniferum. Taxonomy (NCBI): domain Eukaryota; kingdom Viridiplantae; phylum Streptophyta; class Magnoliopsida; order Ranunculales; family Papaveraceae; genus Papaver; species Papaver somniferum. The sequence goes on along the minus strand of NC_039366.1, from coordinate 112,493,987 downwards.
TCATAAAGCCGAAGCTAAATGCATTCATCAAGGAGTTTTAAGATACAAGATAACCCATATAAAATTCCACAGCCGCACACCCCGCAAGATATTACCATTAAGCACAAGTTCAAAAGAACTCTCCCCCATTTGATGTCATTCCCGAAAGAACGACAAGAGCTACCTTAATTTCGAAAGAAAAGAAGGATTTTTTAAATGGACACCAAAAACCATAGGAATGATTTTCTATATCCAAAGCTCAACCAAATTAATCATAAGTAAACCCATGATTAATTCAATTAGAATACGCAACTAAATCAAACCACAAAAGTGATCAATTTAATCGAAGGTGCTCAACATAAGTAAACTTACGGAGCTACAATTAAGGTAATCATACAGAGATGACTAACTTAATCATTCACATACTCAACATAAGGAAAACCTTACGGAATATATGACTACATCAACCAATAGAACATGATTAATATAGCTGTTCATATACTCAACACAAGAATTTGTGGAATATATGAAAACTCAACTAGACTAATTAGAAGAGAACTCATAATTAATCTAATTGGAATACAAACAACCAAACTAATCGCAGAAGTAATCAATTTAATTATTTTGGCCTCAACATAAGAGAACTTATGGAACCCTGACTAAGTTCATCATAGAATATGACAACCTTAACCGTACATGTACTCGACATAAGAAAAAAAACTTATGGAGTACAAACTAAATAACCAAACTGGTTGATTAATTTAGTTCTTAATGCTCAACATATAGCATCTTATGGAACAACCAACAAACCAATAAGAAAAATCGACTTAGTTGTATCGTGCTCAACATAAGACACAAAATGGAGACTTCACGGTAAAAGTCCATTCGTCCTTTCATCAATACGAATACTAATTCATGAACGACTTTACTTTTGGCCGCATATGGGACCTTCAAGTTCAGGGACGCAAACAATACTTATCCCATAAACATATTGCAATATCACAAAATCATAAAGATCAATACTGCAATAACATCATCCTCCAAATATTTTTAGAATTTAAAAACCAATAAACCTAAAAAATAACATAAGAAGATGAAAACAAAGATAGCTATGTGTAGTCACAATCATCGTTATTCAAATCACTATTTATTCTTCCAACTAATCCCAAAAGGAGACATACTAGGAAAATAACAAGATGCATTACTCATCACCTTCATCATCAGACAATTTTCAAGTAGCTTGAATTGAATCCAACTCTTCCTTGAGCTCGGGACACTTGGTTCCAATTAACGACACTTGATATTTTAAGCACTTTACTCTTGCATACACCCTTGTAAACTTTTTGAATAGGTCTCAAGGTTGTAGGGTCTTCAACATCAAGAGGAGTACCTCTTTGTCGCTTGCGAACATTTTCCCTTATACGCCGAAAGGTACATGGACGAACAAGTTTGGGAACCCCAAGAGAATTTCTAATAAAATCAAGTCCACGATCACGACAAATTTGGCTAATCAAACAAGGATAGACTAACATCTTGATATGAGAAGTCATTGTCATCATTTGAAAGATGATAAAACCACAAATATCAAGATTTGTATTGCCGGATGCAAGGAAGAAGATCAATTCAGCAAACTCATAACTCCACCAAGAATTCTCTATTGTGGAGGGACAAAGGTTAGAGATACCGATTTTTCCAAACGCCATTAAAGCAATACTAAGATTATTAGTAGGAAAATTTCCTTGACTCCAAATAACCTTCTTTCCACAAAGTCCAATAGAGATATCATCATATGAAGGACGTTCATCACTTGGTCTAGGTAACCGTACGTTGCCCAACGGTATTTCGGTGACCCTTGAAATTAACTCTCTATTAACAAGAAACCTTTCTATATGTATCATGGATTTTAATTCCATCTTCTTAAAATCAACATCATGAATGTTGGCATAGAAAATCCTTGTTAGAGAATCAAAACCTTCACCAAGGCCATTAAAGATATTCCCAAGATTGAATTCTTTGAAGCAAACTAAATCCTCTTCATGTCCACTAAAGGTTTCCAATTTCTTTTCTAGAATAAAACCTTTGGAAGCAATCCTATCAAAAGTTCTAGCACAAGAATCATTCACAAACCTAATTCTAAGAGAATTTTGATCACAAGGAGGATTCAAGCTAGAGGATTTTGAGCTTTTAGAACTCCTTTTAATGCTTCTAGAAATCATCATAAAGAGATATACAAGAGGAAATTACTTACTTGAAGAGAACCTCAAACACCCTTCCTTTTGATTTCTTCAAAGAAGCTTTAATGGTGGAGAAGCACAAACCCTAGTTCACGTACGCGGACGGAAGATGAGAAAGGAAAAGGTACGTGGACCACCAACATATATATATATCCCTCATTCATGGGCTTGGGTTGTACACGAACCGTGACCCACAAGACTTAAGGGAAATCTTATCCCTTTCCACATTAGAGGTAACCAACCAACATATATGTGGAAGATAACATGCGCAATAGAAAGTTAACCAATCAACAACACAACTGTACACAACTCAAGCCATTTCTTGCCCCACTTCAAGATATGTACAAATGGGGAAAATACAGTCTTGTTAGCAAGAGGCATAATGCGCAGAGGAGTTCTCATGCGACACGTCTGGTTGATAAGTATGAACAGTCCCTGTAGCATAATCAAAATAATGATGATAGTCAGGGCAGCTGGAGCTTTCTATCCTTCGTTGGTTCGGGCTAGAAGAAGGATATTTCCAATATCTGGGTTGTTCAGTATTAACAGTTTTAACACGACCAACACCCTTTCCGGAAAGATTCTTAGACTTAACAGAATTAAGTTTTTCTAAGAATTTAAAAACGCCTTCGAACACTTTAAACAGATCTTTATCAATTGATCCATCACGATAGTATTCCTCATAGAGATAAAGAGTTAATATAGTGAGGTTCCATATCCTTGAGCGTATTGAACTTTTTCCCAATTTTTCCTTCTTTTTATTTTTTCCTTCAGATTGCTTCTTAACATCTAAATATCCCCTTTTAGATGAAGTAAGATTATCATGAGAACCCAGAGGTTTTAACCATAACAATCTCTGAACAATCTTTAAGGAATTCTGGCGTGCATTACAGATGCCAAGAGCAGGTTTACCAAAGAAATTTCACATGGTGAAATTTTTATGGAACGAACAAACACAAACTTATTAGGTTTAATGTGTTTGCCTGCTCTGATACCAATTGAAAAAGCGGGGGTCTAACAACACCACCCAATATTTCGCTTAGCAATCTGTATGGACTAACTCCGAAATACTTTGCTAGAGAATCAACTAGACAGTCAGACTCAATCTAGATACAAGTATCTCAAGGAGTTAATATCTCTCTCTTGATTTGATTTTTACTCAAGCTAAAAACAATAACGAGTCCTTATCAAATACAAGGAATAACTTGGACGGTACCAAATACCAATGTCCAAGGATCAATCAATATCAATCAACAACCAAAGGTTGGATTTCCAATTGATGATCATGAACGCACAACCTGTATTATTTCTATTATATAAAATATAATTCGTAAAAGAAATAACACAGACACCATAAATTTTGTTAACGACGAAACCGCAAATGCAGAAAACCCCGGGACCCAGTCCAGATTGAATACACACTATATTAAGCTGCTACAGACACTAGCCTACTTCAAGATAACTTCAGACTGGACTATAGTTGAACCCCAATCAGTCTCCCACCGATCCAAGGTACAGTTGTACTCCTACGCCTCTGATCCCAGCAGGATACTGCGCACTTGATTCCCTTAGCTGATCTCACCCAACACCAAGAGTTGCTGCAACCCAAAATCACATACTTGATAATAAACAAATCTGTCTCACACAGAAAAGTCTATCAAAGGATAAATCTTTCTCCCATAGATAAACCCTAGGTTTTGTTCCGTCTTAAGATATAAAATCAAGGTGAACAGGAAACAATTGATAATCCGGTCTTATATTCCTGAAGAACATCCTAGATTAATCAATCACCTCTCTACAATCCTTCTTGACTACACAGGAGGTTTGTCGAGGAATCACAAACAGTGAGACGAAGATGTTTGTGACTTCTTTATCTTGCCTATCGGAGAACTCTCACGATCTCAAGACAATCAATCGATTGTACTCGTACGATAGAAGATGCAAGATCAGATCACACAACTACGATAAAAGTAGTATCGGTCTGGCTTCACAATCCCAATGAAGTCTTTAAGTCGTTAACCTGGTTTTAGAGAAGAAAACCAAAGTTTAAAGTAGAATCGACTCTAACGATCACACTAGTATCACACAGACGTGCGGGGATTAGTCTTACTCAAAGCTAGATGTCTCCTTTATATAGCCTTCAAATCAGGGTTTTGCCTTAGTTACAAAGCAATCCTTATTCATCGTTAGATGAAAACCTGATTTAGATTCAAGCTAATATTTCTCAACCGTTAGATCGAAAACTTAGCTTGTCACACACACTTGGGTAGACGTTTACTGGGTTTGCGAAAACCGTTCCCAAACTTGTACATTTATGTTGGTTCAACATAGTAACCCAAAAGGTTAACCATATGAGCATTTCATATTAACCTTGTTCTTCTTCACCACAACTAGTTCAATTGACTCAAATTAACTAGTTAAAGAGTTGTTCAATTGCTATGAGATCTTGTGTAACTACACAAGACACAATTGAAACAAAGATGATTCGATTCGATTGAATCGGCTCATGAACATTATAGCCACGGTTTGCATAAAGCATTCCTTAGTAATTTAAGTTTCATGTTCAGAGCACATCTTTAGATCATAACCTCTTAAGTTCACAAACAAGTTCGCGGACTTAAGTTAATCGGTTGAGTTTTCCAAACTCAGCAGAAATTCTCGGAAAGAGAACTTCCGCCAGTTTGTGGACTGGGTTCGCGGACTTAGCACACAAGCGAGTTTTGGAAAATCCAGCAGAAATTCTCGGTCGAGAATTTCCGGCAGTTCGCGGACTTGGCAAGCCAATTCCACAATCCTTCTGATTTCTCTTGATCAACAAAGTTCGAAAACTTCGGTTCAAGGAATACATGGTTATGTAATCTAAACTCTAATTTCAATCATTGAGACATTCTCAGAGGTTGCTATGTAGCCGTTATTCACAGACCGATTCACGTCAGAGCAATTCTCAAAGTGATTGGAAATTTTCATGACTTTCGTCACTAGGTGAAGATCAACTTGATCAAAGCGAAACGCTTTACCAACACACGATTTCGAGAAAAAGATAAGCAATGAATGCTCAGCTCGAAATGTCAAATGTGTATGATCTAGTCTATATAGCGTACGACTTTTGTCGGAGATATAAGAGATAGACTTTTGAGTGATAGATAAGTTCAAGTCTCCATATACCATTTTTTTGATGAAGATCCACGGTTCCTTGTTTAGATCTTCGTCGTTGTATGATGAATCGCCATAAAGTCCTTGAGCTCAACTACACTTTTCTATCCTAGCCCAAGACTTAGCTATGTAGGCTAGAAATCAAGACTCATAGTTTTGATCACTAACATTGACAAACATGCTTGCGATAGCAACGCATGCGAGGTTGACCGAGCGATGCTCTAACAGATAGTACCATTTTCAGTGAGAAAGTGAAATATGACAGACTTCATAGTCGGAATAAAGACTTGCAAGACCAACTTGATTCTAGTGGTGCAAGATATTATCTCAACGAGATACGAAAGCTTAAAGAAGAAATTGTTGAAGGTCGAGATCGGGAAATTACTCTTCAAGAAAAGCTAGATAACTTGGAAAACATTGAGATGAACTTGTTATTTGATTCGGAACGAGAAGATCTCAAAGTTCAATGTGAATCATCCAAGAATGATCTAGTTATTGCGCTTGAGAAGGTCAAAAATTTGGAAGAAGAAAACTTGAGCTTAAAAGAGAGTTTGTCTAGAAATAGCAGCTCAGATAAATTAACCTCGATATTGGGAGCATGTAGAATTCATCGTGATACACGAGGATTGGGCTATGAAGGAATAGACGCTCCTAGTATTTGCAAAGAGATAAAATTTGTCAAAGCTAAATATTCTTCTCAACCAAAACCTTCCACGGTTGACAAAAGTAAAGTATCTCTACCAACTACGGATGGCGAAAAGAAGAAATCCTGCCAAGCTCCAAAGCAAGCACATACACATTCAGGTAATACTAAACATGACTTTTTCCATTATACTAAACATTGTTTTTATTGTGGAAAACCAGGTCACTTGCAAAGGAATTGCAGATTTCTTAAACGAGATAAAACCAGATATGATTCTGTCAGGATGACAAGATCTGAGTTTCCAAACTGGAGAAAAACTGAGTCTCATAATATCAATTCTTTCAATATTCCCCCAAAGAAGTTTCACAATTATATTGAGGAGAAAAAGAAATACGTTGCTCCAAAAGCTGCTCAGAAATAGGTACCAAAGAAGACTAATAAAGCAACGAGTACTATTAAGAAGGATCTCCCAGACAAGAGTTTGACAAGGGATAACATCTTAAAAAGGTATGGAACATTTATTGAAAGTTTCAAGGAAGTTTTTAAATTCCTAGAGTCCATGCATGATTTTGTTTCAAATACCTATAGTGAGCAAGATTTTGCTCACCTCAACACAACCTGATTGTGTTGAGAGTGCATCCTCGCCAAGAAGCCCTAATAAATGCGGTGAGGATTGCAAAAGAATTGGGGCGCACATATTAAGTTGGGAAATTTCTGAATATGTGGAACAATTTATTGTTTCAAGCTGAGTTTAACTCGCTTATATATTCCTCTAAACATGTGTTGGTAAGCTTTCGCTTCAATCAAGTTTATCTTTACCTAGTGACGAAAGTCATAATGTTTCAATCACTTTGAAAATCGCTTTGACGAGAAATAGTGTAAAGACTATATAACGTCCTCTAAGAATGTTTCAATGGTTGGAATGAGAGTTTAGGTCTATATAACCAATGATGGATATAAGTATTGTGTGGAAACACATATGTGCATAAGTCTTATTCCTTAATCTGAAGTTTGCGAACTTTGTTGATTGAGAGAAACCGGAGGAATTGGCTTTGCCAAGTCCGCAAACTCAGTTTGCGAACTCAGTCCGCGAACTGACGGAAGTTCTTATTTCGAGAATTTCTGCTGGGATTCCAAATTTATTCGTGTAGTACAAGTATGCGAACTGGCGGAATTCTCTTTGCTGAGATTTTCTGCTGAGTTTGGAAACTCTGCCGTTTGCCTTAAGTCCGCGAACTTGTTTGTGAACTTGAGTGGGTTATGATCTAAAGACGTACTCTGAACATGAAACTTAATTTACTAAGGAATGCAGTATGCAAACCGTGGCTATAAAGTTCATGAGCCGATTCATGTGAATTGAATCATCTTTGTTTCAATTGTGTCTTGTGTAGTTACATAAGATCTCATAGCAATTGAACAACTCTGTAACTAGTTCATTTGAGACACTTGAACTAGTTATGGTTAAGATGAATATGATTAGTTACCACATGTATCAGTCTTAATTACCTAACTTGATTTGTGATTGAAATTCTTAAATATAACAGGATAGAAGCAATTATCAAAGCCATGGATGTTGGTTTTTATTGTCAAAGAATCCTTTTTCATACTCTTTTGGTAACCATTCTTGGTGTAAATCCTTATGGAAAAGATTATTCTTCCTTCTAAGTATATCATTTCTTGTTCATACAAGTTTGTATTTTAGAAAAGATGATCACAATATTTGATCTTCATGTTTACATATTGTGTATTATTACCATGAGATAGTTCTATTGTTCAGTAACTTGATCTCATGAGAGACTTTCAATGATTGGTTCTTAGTTCGCATCTCCTTGTAGGTTTTCTAAAATCCAATATATAAATCCTTATCTCTGGAGTAAGGTCACTCTTATTGTTCTTTCGGGAATGACATCTAATGGGGGAGAGTTCTTTTGACCTTGTGGTTAATGGTAATATCTTGCGGGGTGTGCGGATGTGGAATTTTATAGGGGTTATCTTGTATCTTAAAACTCCTTGATGAATGCATTTAGCTTCGGATTTATGATTGCATCTAAATTAAGTTAGTATGTATTTTTCTTCTAAGTCTATGAAACGTCTCTTCTCGGAAATTTCATTAGGATCCCGTTCTTGTACCTTTGCCAATTTTATTGAAAAAAAGGGGGAGAATTAATGTGTAGTTCTACTACATATACATATGGTTTTCGGATCATTGTGTAAGGGGGAGTGGTTTCCATGTGAGATGGAGTATTGACTAAGGGGGAGTGATACCTATCACCGTAGTATTATTGTCAAAGTTGTGATACAATGAAACTTTGATGTTGTGTAATAATACTATGATGGATCTTCAACAAGTACAGGATGAACACATGAAGAGTTGAAGAACCAAGAAAATCAAGATTGTCGTTTTTACTTTTAAAAAGTACAAGCCATATGTAAAATGGTTTTGTCATTAAAATTGGCAAAGGGGGAGATTGTTAGAGCACTGCTCGGTTGAACCCACTAGCATTGGTATGTCAAGTTAGTGGTCAATTTTAGTTGCCAAAATGCATTCTTGATTTAGCATACTAAAGATAGTTTCGGACTAGATTAGGTCTAAGAAGTTGAATCGAAGCTATCCTTAAAGATTGAAGATTGAAGACTACAAGAAGACATCAACAAGTACTTCATCAACAAAGGTATGTGATTTATTTCATTTTTATTCTTGTTCAATTCTACCTTTCTAATCTATCAAGATAAATGCTCACTCCATGGAACAATTCCAATGACAGTAAATGTACATTTATGTATATATACTTGAGGCTATTTGATTCATTACCTTGGAGACAATAACCTTTATCCTTATAAATAATCTCATGTTATAGTGAATGAGCTTTTGAATCCAACGAGCCAAGAATCACTCAATTCCGAGTTATAACGATGAAGTTATGAGTGACTTATTAAAGTAACAATTATAAGTGTTGCTGTGATTGTTACAGTTCGTTAGTAGGAAACAATCCATGGGTTGTTTGCAACAGTTCACGGACTTGGGCCCAATTACGTGACTAAAAGGCATTTTTGGTCAAATTGGTGATGTTTCCTTATCTAGGCAATATGGCTATTGGTCCAAACATTTTTGATTGCCATATTAAAGTGGTTGTGATTCCTTCATAATTTAATTTGTGATTTATTCACAATAATACAATTTGCTAAATTAATTATTTATTTAATTATTTTGGCAAGAGTTGTAACTTAGGAAAGACTCCCTTATTTAGAAGAGTCTTGAAAAAGGAAAATAGCTTTGCTTAGCTTCCAAGCTATTGTTCATTATAAATAAGGAGTTCGTGAGTTTACACGTTTTTCATGCCTTTGGAAAATTGGCGTAAGCTCTCCAGGTTGTTTTCCACGTCTTCCGTTCTTCGTGAACGAGAGTGAGATAAAAGTCTTTGTATGAGGGATCACAAATCCAATTTGGATTTAATCTTCGTGATTGATCATACAACTTGTAATCTAGGTTTTTCACCTCTTGTCTATTCTAAGGTTTTCTCTTCTGATATAAAACCATTTAAGAGTTGTTGATCATAAACCCTAGGTTTTGATAGAATCGTATACCAACACTTGTTAGTCGAAATCGGAGACTAGAAAGAAAAACTTCTATTGAGGCATCTCGTAAAAATCCTTGAGAAGTTTGAAACAAGATATCTCTAGATTTATTCTAGTTGTTCTTTTTGTAGAATTATTAGGGTTTTCTTAACTTGTAAATTGATCTTTGGAATCACCCAAGTTTACTTACGGAAATCAGGTTTACGGACTCCTTCTGTGTACGCATATTGATTGTAAGTTAAAACCTTAATCTACAAGTTTGTTTTGATATTACTTTTACCTAGTAATTGTTTTTATCAAAATAAACACAAGATTTCCAAAACCTTGATTTACATCTAAAGGGATATCAAACCGGTGTTTTGTGCAAAAAAAATATCGAATCATATCAATCGTGGTCGTGTATCTTCTAAAGAGAACCTTGGGTTCTGCTAGAAGATTTGTGTGAAGAATTTCTAAAGAGAATCGGTATTCTGCTAGGAGTTCTACAAGTGCTGAAGAAGGTATTACATCTAGTCCGAATAGGTAGTAGGAAATTGGTGTAACAGCTTATAATCAGTGTGTGTTTATTCTGGACTAGGTCCCGGGGTTTTTCTACATTTGCGGTTCCCTCGTTAACAAAATTCTGGTGTCTGTGTTATTTCTTTTCCGCATTATATTTTATTTATATAATAGAAATATCACAGGTTGTGCGTTAAGATCAATCAGTCCTTGTATCCGGCCTTTGGGTTGTTGAGTGAATTGATTGACACTTGAACATTGGTCTTTGGTACCGTTCAAGTTAATCCTCTTATATTCAATCGGGCTCGCAAATCCCTATTTGTTGATTGCAGATTGAATCAAGAGATAAAGATATAAAACTCTTTGATTTACATTTTATGATTGAGTCTATCTGTCTAGTTGATTTTCTTGAAAGTGTATTGGAGTTTTTCTATTCAGATTGCCAAACGAAATATTAGGTGTGGTTGTTAGACCCCCGCTTTTTCAACCATAAAGATTAATACTGCAAAAATCATCTTCCAAATAAATTTATAATTTAAACCAATAAATCTAAAAACATGAAGATGAAAAAGTTGGACATAGCTATGTGTAATCACAATAATGGCTATTCCAAACTCTAGTTATTCTTCTAAATAAAACAAGAAAATAGAAGATTTACTAGGAAAATAAACTCCTATAAAGCATTTTACTTACTTTGAATACTCTTCTCATATTCTATGTATTCATCAAGCTCATCTTCGATTAGATCAATTCTAGATTCTAGATGATCCATCTTTTCTTCAAGTTTCTTGGAAGAAGTTTCAAGTTCACTTTTTAGGGCACAGACTTGTTCCAAAACGAGATTCATGGTTAAAGAGAGATTATCAAAATGAGAAACAGAGACGTTCCAGAGAAGAGCCGTGAAGATCAGGGCTCATCGCATTATCAGAAGAATCAAACCTTATCTTCTTAGATGGAAAGAGAGCAGTCCAAACATCACTTTATTTGCTTGAAAGACTTGAAGAGGACATGATAGAAGAGATAGATGAAATGTTTATGCAAACGATAAAAAACTTCATTTAAAGAGTAACTGAGGATAAGGGACAAATATCCAAAATAACCTTTGACCAAAACCTTAACGGATTATCCTCAGAACGAGTCTACCGTTTGAAAACAAAACAGTTGTGGGCTAAAACAATAATAGAAATAACTTATCACAACCCTCTTGAAGATCATGATTTTTGTCTAAGAGGGATAGACAAGAATCATTAAAACAGTATTACAAACTGTAGTTGTTCCAATCCTCTGCAGGACTGGGTAACTCCTCTCGAGGGGATGAAGTATTTGATATACTTTGTTTCTGTCTTGTTTTTAAGAAAGAAGAGTTATGTACTTCATCATTTCTTTCTTTTAGCACAGATTTGAATACCTTGATTGTTGATTTTCGTAAACTATGCATCCTTTTTGAAATCTCTTTTACAAAAGATGAGGGTTTTGTATGAGATTTATTTTTCTTCTTCTGCAGACGACGTTTGACAGAGGAGTACTTTTCCTGTTTCAAAGTGTCACAGGTTTTTGGATGATCTTGATGATCACATGAGGAAATCTTAAGATTAGATAAATCCTTGTGATCTTCTGTACGATTCTTGTCGTCAAGGTGACTTACGAATGATATAGAATCAAGAGAAATTTGCTGGCAATACAAGGTCGTCTTGTAAGAATCACGATTGTTCATCTCCAATTTTAAGTTGTACAGTTGGCATTCCAGATTTTCAATCCTTTTAATTAAGACTTCCTTTTCAAGTTGAAGTATTTCTGAGGAAGTAAGATTGTTTATCATGGAAGAATCAGGACTATTAGGAGGACACACTTGATTATCAGCAAATAGATTAAGAGAACCATCATAGATTTCATCCTCAAGACAATAGTCAAGAGTAGCCATCCATGCTTTAGTTCTCTGTATCAGGATGAATAGAAGCATTGTGAACACTTCTATAGCACTTGAAACTAGAATTGTTGACATAGTTTTTTTGAACATTTTTATTGATTGACTGAGCTTTCTTTTGAGACTTTCTTTTCCTCTGTCTAAGATATTTCTTAAGCTGTTGTATAAACAGTCCCAAGGTTGAATTAAAGCAATTCTCATTTCTATTGTCAGTCAATTTAGAACGTCGAGACTTACGATCAAATGCAGCAACAAGATTGTTAGCCAGATTATGTTTCTTTCTTTGTTCAAGTTCAAAATCGAAAATTTTCAACTTTCCAGTAAGAGAACTTCTGGATAGTGTATCAAGGTTATTTCCCTCAACGATGGCATGCTTCTTAGAGTCGTATCTAGATGGCAGCGATCTGAGAATTTTCATCACAATGTCCTTTTCAGGAATAGTCTTGCCCAATGCAAAAGATGCATTAACAATTTCAGACGCTCTGTAATTAAACTCATCAAATGTATCCTCATCTGCCATACGAAGGTTTTCCCAATCGGAATTAAGGTTTTGAAGCCTATCTTCCTTTTCACTGGAGTTACCTTTGAATACGAGTTCTAAGATATCCCACTCATCTTTAGACCTCGTACAATTTGACACATGTTGCTGAAGATTTGGGGTAATGACATGTATAATGACATTCAAACTATCGGAATTTTGCTTTGAAGCATTTATTTCGGCAGGGGTGTATTCACCAATATCCTTGGGAACGTTTACATCTCCAACTGCCACGACGAGAGCATTATAGCCATTAACAACATATACCCATAATTGAAAATCACATGCTTGAATAAAAGCTCGCATAGCAATTTTCCACCACAAGTAATTAGAGCCATCGAAGACTGGTGGTACGTTAATTGAGATAGCACCTCTGTTCATAGAGTCAGATTGCTACAAATACAAACTTGTAAGGTCTTGAACGTGTTTGCCTGCTCTGATACCAATTAAAAAAGTGGGGGAACAACAACCACACCCAATATTTCGCTTAGCAATATGTATGGACAAACTCCAATATACTTTCTAGAGAATCAACTAGACAGTCAGACTCAATCTAGATAAAAAGTATATCAAAGAGTTTATATCTCAATCTCTCGATTTGATATATACTCAAGCAAACAGAAATCTGTGAGTCTTTATCAAATATTAGAGAGATAACTTGGATGGTACCAAAGACCAATATCCAAGTGTCATTCAATTTAAATCAACAACCAAAAGGTCAGATATTCTAATTGATTGAACGACGCACAACCTGTGATATTTCAATTATATAACAAAATATAATGCGGAAAAGAAATAACACAGACACCAAAATTTTGTTAACGAGGAAACCGCAAATGCAGAAAAACCCCGGGACCTAGTCCAGATTGAACACACACTGTATTAAGCCGCTACAGACACTATCCTACTCCAAATTAACTTCGGTCTGGACTGTAGTTGAACCCCAATCAATCTCATACTGATCCAAGGTACAGTTATGCTCCTACGTCTCTGATCCCAGCAGGATAATACGTACTTGATTCCCTTAGCTGATCTCACCCACAACTAAGAGTTGCTACGACCCAAAGTCGAAGACTTGAATAAACAAATCTGTATCACACAGAAAAGTCTATGGTAATAGATAAATCCGTTTCCCACGAATATACCTATGATTTTTGTTCCGTCTTTTGATAAATCAAGGTGAACAGGAACCAATTGATAAACCGGACTTACATTCCCGAAGAACAGCCTAGTAATATCAATCACCTCACAATAATCTTAATCGACGCAGCGAAAAAAGATATCGCGGAATCACAAACGATGAAACGAAGTGTTTGTGATTACTTTTATATCTTGCCTATCGAAGATATCAATCTCAAGCCAATTATTACAATTGTACTCGTAGGATAGAAACAGCATGATCAGATCACACAGCTACAAGAAAGTAGTCTCGGTTTGGCTTCACAATCCCAATGAAGTCTTTAAGTCGTTAACCTGGTTTAGAAGAAGAAACCAAAGGTTAAAGGAGAATCGACTCTAGCTTAGCACAATTAGTATCACACAGAAGGTGTGGGGATTAGGTTTCCCAGTTTCTAGAGTTCTCCCTTATATAGTCTTTCAAATCAGGGTTTGCAATCAATGTTAGCTTGGTAACAAAGCATTCAATATTCACCGTTAGATGAAAACCAGATTAGATTCAAGCTAATATATTTCAACCGTTAGATCGAAAACTAGCTTGTTACACACAAATTAAATGCACGTTTCTAGGTTTGTGTAACCGTACCCAAACTTGTACATTTGTTGGTTCAACAATAGTCAACCAAGTGGTTAGCCGTATGATCACTTTCATATCAACCATATTCTTTTTCACCATAACTAGTTCAAGTGACTCAAATTAACTAGTTAGAGAGTTGTTCAATTGCAAGGAAATCTTATGTAGATACACAAGACACAATTTAAGCAAAAACGATTTAATTCACTCGAATTGGTTCATGAACTATATAGCCACGGTTTGCAATTTGCATTCCTTAGTTTATATAAGAATAAGTTCACAAACATCGTTTTTAGATATAACCTACTCAAGTTCGCGGACTGGGTTCGCGGACTTAAGTTTCCAGACGGAGTTCACAAACTCCAGCAGAATTTCTCGGGTCGAGAACTTCCGCCAGTTCGCGGACTTGGCTCACGCCACTATTCCGGTTCTCTTGATCAAAAAAGTTCGCAAACTTCGGTTCAAGGAATAAGGACTTATACATATACATGTTTCCACAATAATGCTTATATCCTCCAATGGTTATCTCATTAGGATTAGGATATCTCATACTTGTTTGTCAAGTTAGTTGCCAAAATTATAAGTCTTGATTTCTAGTCTACTTATAACTAAGTCTCGGATTAGGATAGAAAGCATAGTTGAGCTTTAGAGTTCACGGCGTTCATTAATTGAAGACAAAGAACTACTAAGGGGAGCTTGTGGAACTTCATGAACAAAAGGTATATGGAGACTTGAACTCATCTATCACTCAAAATTCTATCTACTCAATCTCCTATTTGAGACAAAAGTCGTATAGCTATATAGACTTCGATTATACACATTTGATATTTCGAGCTGAGTTTAACTCGCTTACATATTTCTCGAAATATGTGTTGGTAAGCTTTCGCTTTAACCAAGTTCATCTTATATTCTTGACGAAAGTCAAAAGATGATCATGTGAAAATCGCCCGGTAACATTTTACATCATTTGATGTAGACTCAGAATGTTTCGTATTGATCTATAGATCATTTGAAAATTGCTTTGAAGCTAATAGTTTGTATGAGACAACTATCCTCGTCTTCCAAGAATGTTTCAATGATTGAATCGGGAGTTTAGAACAATTAACCATGATTGGATATAACACAGTATGCATACTTGTATGCTAACTGTTGCAAGTTATTCCAAGTCCGGGAACCATAATATGCATACCCATATGCGTACTGGTTGGCTTAATGAAAGTCCAGGAACTTAGTATGCATACCCGTATGCGTACTGGAGTAAGTTCATGTCCGTAAATTCAACTGAGTTTGGAAGGTATGCGTACCCGTTCGCATACTGGCGAACCCAAACTAAGTCTGGCCACTTAGGTATGCGTACCCGTTTGCGTACTTGAGTAGGTTGTTTTCTAAAATCGGTTTGTTCATGAATTAATACATTTATATAATAAGGAATGCAATCTTATGCAAACCATGGCTATAATGTTCATGAATTAATTCGAGTGAATCAAAATCGATTTTGCTTCTTGTGTCTTGTATACTTCTATGAGAATATAAACGATTGAACAACTCTAGAACTAATTTCATTTGAATCATTTGAACTAGTTGTGTTAAGATGAACAGGGTTGATATGAAAGTGTTCATATGCATAACTCCAGTTAACTATTGTTGAGCTAACAAGGTGTACACGTTTAGGTACGGTTATCCATATCTAAATGAAGTCACTTTTCATTTGTGTGTAACAAGCTAAGTTCGATCTAACGGTTGAAAGATACTAGCTTGAGTCTAATCAGGTTTTCATCTAACAGTGAATATTGAATGCTTTGTTACCAAGGTAACATTGATTGCAAACCCTGATTTGAAGACTATATAAGGGAGAACTCTAGCAACTGGGGAACCTAATCCCCACACATCCTGTGTGATACTAGTTGCGACTAGAGTCGACTCTCCTTTAACCTAGGTTTTTCTAAAACCATTATTGGTTAACGACTTAAAGACTTCATTGGGATTCCGAAGCCAGAACCAACTATTTTCTCTGTAGTTGCATGTTCTGATCTTGTTGTTTTCTATCGTATTGAGTACTATGTTCTTTAAGATTTGCTCGAGATTTAATCTCCGATAGGAAAGATGAAAAGCATTCATAAAAAATTTCGTCTCATCGTTTGTGATTCCACAATATCTTGTTTCGCTGCCACACGATTAAGATTATTGTGAGGTGATTGATATTACTAGGCTGTTCTTCGGTAATATAAGTACGGTGTATCAATTGGTTCATGTTCACCTTGATTTACCAAAAGACGGAACAAAACTTCTAGGAATTTCTGTGGGAGACAGATTTATCTATTTAATAGACTTTTCTGTGTGAGACAGATTGGTTTATCAAGTCTTCGACTTTGGATCGTAGCAACTCTTAGTTGTGGGTGAAATCGGCTAAGGAAATCAAGTGCATAGAGTCCTTCTAGGATTCAGAGACGTAAGGAGCGCTTTTGTACCTTGATCAGTGTGAGATTGGTTAGGTCTCAACTACATTCCAGTCCGAAGTTCACTTGGATTAGGCTAGTGTCTATAGCGGCTTAATACAGTGTGGTGTTCAAATATGAACTAGGTCCCGGGGTTTTTCTGCATTTACTATTTCCTCGTTAACAAAATTTCTTGTGTCTATGTTATTTCTTTTCCTCATTATATTTGTTTATATAATGGAAATATCACAGGTTGTGCGTAGTTCAATCAATTAGATAATCCAACCTTTGATTGTTGATATAAATTGATTGACTCTTGAACATTGGTCTTTGGCACCGTTCAAGTCGTTTCACATATTAATCAGGCTCCGGGATTTCTATCTATTTGATTTGTTGAATACATTGTGAAACAGAGATACAACTCTTGGATATATTTCCATTGATTGAGTCTGACTGTCTAGTTGATTCTCTTGGAATTATATTGGAGTTTGTCCATTCAGATTGCCTAAACGAAATATTGGGTGAGGTTGTTGGACCCTCACTTTTTCAGGGGTAATGGCATGGATGATAGCATTTAATACTTCAGAATTTTGCTTTTCAGCGAGAATCTCGACAAGATCATACTCACTGATATCCTTTGGAATAGTTACACCGTTTACTGTATCCATTGGAGGATTATAGCCATTAATAATACGAACCCATGATTGAAAATCATGCGCTTGAAAAAAATCACGCATAGAAGTTTTCCACAATAAGTAATTCGATCCATCGAAGACTGGTGGTACGTTTATAGAGATAGCATTTCTATCCATAGAGTCAGATTTCTACAAACACAGACTTATGAGGTATTTGCATGTTTGCCTGCTCTGATGCCAATTGAAAAAGTGGGGATATAAAAACCACACCCAATAATTCGTTCGGCAATCTATATGGACTAACTCCAATATAATTCCGAGAGCACCAGCTTATAAAGCGAGCTCGACCAAGAAAGATACCAAAGACTTATATCTAAATTTCTCAATACAATCTGCAATCGAACAGATAGAAATTTGTGAGCCCGATTGATCTGAGAAATAACTTGGATGGTACCAAAAACCAATGCCCAAGTGCCAATCAATTCATATCCAACAATCAAGGTCGGATTTACCAATTGATTGAACTACGCACAAGCTGTGATATTTTAATTATATAAACAAATATAATGTGGAAAAGAAATAACACAGACACCAGAAGTTTTGTTAACGAGGAAACTGCAAATGTAGAAAAACTACAGGACCTAGTCCATATTTGAACACCACACTGTATTAAGCCGCTACAGACACTAGCCTACTACAAGTTAACTTCAGACTGGAATGTAGTTGAGCCCTAACCAAGTCTCACACCGATTAAGGTACAGTCGCGTTCCTTACGCCTCTAAAACCACGCCGGATTCTGCGCACTTGATTCCCTTAGCTGAACTCCCCCACAACTAAGCGTTGCTACGACTCAAAGTCGAAGAATTATAAACAAATATGTTTCCCACAGATAAGTCTATTCTGATAGATAAATCTGTCTCCCACGGAAATACCTACGAAGTTTTTGTTCTGTATTTTGATAAATCAAGGTGAACAGGATCCAATTGATAATCCGGTCTTATACTCCCGAAGAACATCCTAGAAATATCAATCACCTTATAATAACTTAACTATATGATAATAGAATAAGTTATTGTGGTTTCACAAAGAATGAGACGAGGAGCTTTGTGATTACTTTTTATATCTTACATATCGGAGATAAATCTCGAGCAAATCTTAGAGAAGATAGTACTCAATACTATAAAACAAGTAAGATCAGAATACACAACTACAGAAAAAAAATAGTTGGATCTGGCTTCACGAATTCCAAATGAAGTCTTCAAGTCGTTAACCTATAATGGATTTGGAAAAACCTAGGTTAAAGGAGAATCGACTCTAGTCGTAACTAGGACACATAAAAGTATCGGGATTAGGTTTTCCAGTTTCTATAATTCACCCTTATATTGTCTTTCAAATCAGGATTTGCTTTCAATGAAAGCTAAGTTAGCTTAGAAACAAAACATTCAATATTCACCATTAGATGAAATCCTGATTTAAGATCAAGCTAAGTTTTCTTAAAACCAAAGCAATATCTCTCCAGTGTTAGATGGTCTTAGGTTGTTACACACAAATGAAATATACCTCATTTAGATATGGGTAACCGTACCTAAACATATATATTGATTTGGCTCAACAACAGTTAACCGAAGTTAGCCATATGAACACTTTTGACTTAACCACATTCATTTAACACATCTAGATCAATTATGATGATCAATCAATCATGAAAAATAATCAAATGAATCTAGTTGTGTTTCTCATAGAGTTATGCAATTGTTCACTATCTCATAGAAATATATATGAACCAATTGAAGCAAAATCGGATTGATTCGTAATCGTACAAAGTACTTATATAAGAATCAATTCATGAACACTAAGCCACGGTTTACAAAGATTGCATTCCTTAATTCATAAATGTATTTGTTCATGAGTATGAGAATCATACTTAACCGGTTTTAGAAATTTAACCACTAAGTTTGCAAATAGGTACGCAAACTATAGCTTCCGGACTTTGGTCTTGTCCAGCCGTTTGAAAATGGGTATGCAAACAGCCGTCCCGAACCTAACTCGGGTAGAACCATTTGCATACTGGTATGCAAACATGGTTCCCGGATTTTAACAGTTAAAATCGTTCACATACTAGGTATTCAAACAAGGTGCCCGTACCTGAATCATACCAAAATAGTTTGCATACTAGGTACGCATACTGTGTTGTATCGAGACAAAGGTTTTTGTTCTAACCTCCCATTTCAATCATTGAAACATCCTTAGAAGACGAGAATAGCTTTCTCACACAAACTATTAGCTTCAAGTGATCGAATGATCAATACGAAACTCTCCAAGTCGGCATCAAATGATTGTCTCACACAAATCATGTAAGATGTTTCAAGGCAATTTCCACACGATCATCTTTTGACTTATTATTTAGTTTCCAACAAATAAATTGTTTCCAACTAAACTCGTCAAGAATATGATGAAGTAGCTAAAGCAAAAAGCTTCCAACGCATATTTCGAGAAATAGATAAGCGAGATAAACTCGGCTCGAAGTATCAAATGTGTATAATATAAAAGTCTATATAGCTATACGACTTAGTCTCATTAGGATATAGAATAGAATATACTTCTAAGTGATATATGAGTTTAAGTATCCACATACCTTTTATTGATGAAGTTCCTCCAAGATCTCCTCAGTAGATCTTCGTCTTCAATCGATGAACGTCGTGAAGTCTAAAGCTCAACTACACATTCTATCCTAATCTGAGACATAGCTATAAGTAGACTAGAAATCAAGACTTATAGTTTTTATCAACTAAACTTGACAAACAAGCTTGAGATATCAACGCTTGCGAGTTCGATCGAGCACTGCTCTAACATTCTTCTTCAAGTACTAAGCTTTTGTTGGCATCTAGAAATCATCACATCTCATACAACATTTAGTTTTTGATTTGCTTCCCGATGATATTCCTAGATATTTTATTGGTAAATCAGCTAGCTGACAACCAAAGATTGAAGCACGCAATACTCCATTATGCTCAATACCAACTGTATTTTTCAAAAATTAACTCTCAGTCCCGTGACTAACTGAAAAGAAAATAAGATGTTCTTCAAAGCTACAATTTGTTCTTCTGAATCATCAGCAAAAACAATTAAATCATTCGAAAAGTGGAGATGATTGATAACAATACCATTTGTAGGCACTTGAAACCCGGTTAGAAGACCCATAGAAGCTTCTTTGCCAACCATTTTAGTTAAATTCTTCCACCATAATGAAAATAAAAAGTGGAATTGGATTACGCTGTCTAATGCCTTTTTGACTTATAAACATTTTTGTTGCTTCACAATTGATGAGAATAGATAATCTTGCTTGAGTAATGCACCATCCGATCCATCTTCTCCAAATATTTCCATGACCAAATCTTTAAAGGACAATATCCACACAACTCCGGTTGATGTTGTCAAAAGCTTTCTCAAAGTCTACCTTGCACACCAATCCAGATTTGTTCTTCTTTTTTCTTGAGTCAATTAAATCATCTGCAATTAAAATTCCATCACTGATCTGCCTATCATGTAGAAAACACCTTGAAAGTTAGTGATGATGGAAGGAAGCACCACTTTAAACCGTTCAGCCAAGAGTTTTGATACTATCTTATAAACACCACCTATCAAACTTATAGGTCTAAAATTATGGAGAGAAATAATACCATTACATTTAGTAACTAACTTTAAATTAGTGCAGTTTATTCTCCAATCTAAATAGCCTCTTGTCTCAAATTCTTTAATGACTGACATCAAATCAAATTTAATCACATCCTAAGCTGCTTTAAAGAATTCCATCGTGAAACCATCGGACCCCGGGGACTTGTTTGTACCAAAATTCCAAATGATTTTCTTCATTTATTCTTCTTCAGAGAAAGTCTTCCCAAGAGCAATGCTTTCGTTAACCGACAAGAAAGGAAATTCAATATTAACGTGATCTTTAGAGAATAGAGAAATATAAAAATCCAATGCTTCCTTGGAATTTTTCTCTTTGTCATAACATCTTACGGCCCATCTTACTCCAAAGTTTTTTAGTAATACAAAAACTTTCTAGGAACGAAACCAATTGCTGAAATAACAAAATACGCAAAATAATTTGGGATGTAACTGATTTTCAAATTGGGAAATCTTTTGGAAATGAAATTGAAATCCTTGACATAAAAGACAAAAGTTTGTGTCGGAAGATCATAACATTGATGAATAATAAAGACGAGTGAATCTGTATATCAATTTAGGTGAGTAAACTCAAATTATGACATGTCATAGATATAATTGTCAATGCAAATGCATGATCTATCATGTTGACAGTAAATTAATCAAGTCACAGAGAGTCGGAGACTACAACAAGATGCGAGAAATTTGAACTTAAATAGATAAAAATTTAAGATAAATTTTGATATGTAGATGAGAATTAGAATAAGTATCATTCATAACAATGATATTAAGATTATTCAAAGATAAAACAAATAAATTGACTTACTAAAATCAAATGGAAAAGATATTTAATGCGGTCCGACTAACATGACCTACGTCCACAGACAAAAGCATGTAAGGTGAATTACATTACTGTTTCATTCTAGAAACCCTTAGGAAATGTTTTTTGTTTTCCTCCACTGCAAACAAATCTCTATTTTTATTTTTCTTATTACAAGATAAAATTAAACCAGAAGATATAAAATAGGTCAAATATTTAAAATCCAGTATACTAACTGAGAGTAAGATCAAAATTAAAGATTCAGTATGGTAGTATTTCTTTAGGTGGAAGAGTTTTGGGTACGACATGATTTTACTATCCATCAGAAGGGTTCCAAGAAGCTCTAAACCTAATGATCCTAAGTTGATATTTCAAGTGGAAGAAGATAAACATCATACTGATGGTGTTGTTAATTAGTATATTTTACAAGACTTAGGTTTATTTCATTTTTGTGCGGACCGTGGTTGAAACGGAGAAACCTTTTTTCTTTTTTTTACTTTGGTGACGTGTATAAGGATGATTTTGTTTATTTCGGGAGAAACAACTTCATTACACAGAATTTGATTACTTAATCATCCTCTGATATCATATTAAAATCTATGAGCTTAACTAACCTTGAAAACTGGCTTGCAAGAATAAAATTGTACAAGGCTTGCTAACCGTGGAAACCCAAATGATGTTGGTCTAGCGATGATTTTGGTGAAATAAGTGTTCCAATTTTCAGTGGAGTTGTTGGATATCTACTTTTCGATCTGATTTTTCTTTATTGGTATGTTAAATATGTACTCAATTACGATATTATTTTTAGGTCCATAACCTTGCTTGAAATTTTTTATGATTTAGTATGTTAAACCTACAATGATTGATTTTTTTTGTTGTTTTTTTTTACTGGTATTTGACGGTAAAAACTGGTTCTGCTGTTTTTGGTTAATTTGGGGTGTGTTGATGAGAAACGAATTCAAACCCTAAACAAATGCACTGCACGGGAGTACTTTTAGATTCGAGAGATCAATCTGTAAGACTCTGGCCGAAACCAAGAAATGGTCGTTCCAGATTCAATTCGGTCACAAGGTGAAGGAGAAGGGTTGATCTTAGGGAGGGAAGCGGAGAAGGTGTTTGAGATCAAGATGCTGAATTATGAAGGTGTGGTTGTTTTATGACTTGTATCAGAAAAATGGTTTCTGGCTACTTGTGTTGATAACACTTGTCTTGTTATTGTCGAAATAGATTGAAAACCTATTTATACAAGTCATTGAGCGCACCCTGATCTCATAGGAAGTGGAAGAAGTTTAAGTAATGGAGAAGTGGAGTTGTGGTAATAATCATCGTGTTTCCGTTATGAGGGAATACTGATCACACGTTCACCCACTACTCTTATTACTGTTAACTGTCCGTCTTTCCTGACACTTTCTCGTAATGGGCGCGTTGCATGCCGCACGTTGTAAACCGCCAGACCAATACCCCAGTTACCATCCCTCAGTTTGTGACATGTTTGATGTCTCGAGTAAGTGGGTCGAGTCGTGGGACTCGTTGCTGAAAGCAGCACGTAGTGCTTTTAGGTCAAATAATAAATTATTTGTAAAACCGATATTTATAAAGCATTGCTTATAATCGATGTATGTGAAGCATCGCTTTCGAATAAGCAGCTGAAAATAATCGATGTGCTAGAAGCATCGTTGTTTTTGAGCTCGATCGAATCAGTCACGAATCAAGCGTCTTAAAAGCAGCACGACCGGCCCTCTTTGGGTGTTCGTTTGAGGACTCTATGGGCGAGTTATCACCTGGTCGATCGATCCTTGTGGGGAAGAGATGGCCGGTGATCACAATGCTACTTTAATATATTTCTGAAAACAAATCTACACTATCCAACTAGGCTGGCGAAGTTGGATGGACGAGATGATTTGCGGCAGTTTTATATTGTCGTTGTCGTATTTAGGGTTTGGAAGCCGTGCGGCCATCCCTGTTTTAGCTAGTCGAATCAAAGCGCTGGGTGCTGATTCGAGCAGGTCGATCGTCCATGCGCAAAGATGAGCCGCTGGTGTGCACGTTGACATCTCTTGCGCCATCTAAAATTAGATCTAAGCCACTCGACTCGGCTGGCGAAGATGGGTGGTCATGATTGATTTGCGATAGTTGTATACTGCCGCAAGCACAAATTAGGGTTTTAAAGCGGCCGCGTCCTCCCTAATTCAATCGAATAGTTTGATGCGTCATTGACTTGCTATGGGCAAGTCGATCGACTGGGAAGAAGGTTGGGCCGCCAATGAACATATTGGTTCTTCTTTGATCGTTCGAGATGCGATCTAGGCCGTCCGACTAGGCTGGAGAAGTTGGTTGGTCACGATTGATTTAAGACCGACCTAAGCAACCTAATTCGATTAATACTCCTTTCGTTCACGCGGCTGGCCTGTCTTCGTGCTAACGTTTTTGGTGGTTGTTAGCATATCGTAAGTAGTTCGACCGGCCACGGATGGAGGTGAGTTTCTGGTGAGCATATATACACCTAATTGGTTGTTCAAAACAACATCCGAGCCATCCAACTAGTTTGGCTAAGTTTGACGGATGTGATGAGTTTGAGACCGATACGGTCGGTCTTAGCTCGTTGAGCTTCTTTTCAACAGCGCGATCACCCTAACTTTTGGCTAACGACTAGGGGTGCTGCGGGTGAACTAAAGTATCCCAATCGATTGGGATGATAGTGGGACCGATGGCGAACATGATGGAGCTTGTTCTACCACGTTAGGAGGCGGCTAGGTTTTATAAATTGACTGGCCAAAACGTGTGGCCGTGATCGTTTTGAGACTGATATGGACAGTCTATATTTTCCTTAAGGAATTTAAACGTGTTCAATCACGCTATCTTTTAATTAAAAAGGTGTGTAAACACACTGGTCTCTTTTTCAGAGAGTGATGCAGCCCGTGTGAGTACTTCCATGTAGATCTCAATACTGACACTTCGGGAGATTCATGCTACTCTGCTGAGAGTGAACATTTAATCGTCATGTCATGTCAATATTGAGAGTTCGGCTGGGAACATAGTGTAGGAAAATACTAGGCAAGTCATGCATAAGTGGATAATGCTGGTGGAAGATAAAATTCACAGAATATTTTGGGATTGCTGTTGCACGCACCATTCTGAGTAAATTTTATATATACAGATATAATGAATTGCTCAATACATATGTGAGCGACGAGGCTTAAGCACTCATTATTTTTTAAATGGCTTCTGTTCCTTTGCAGGATGACAACGCATTAAATACAGGGTTTACGATTTTAGCCCTTGAACTAAAAACCACCATCAACATTAAGTCCCCTGCTTAGTACGTAACAATGATATTGTTGTGGGGTAAGCACTAGATGGTGACAAATAAAGGTAAAACTTATGAGAAAAATTTAGATGTTACCAGGAGAGATGGGTCGGCTTGTCCTTGGAACATGTCACGTTCAAGAGGTGTCCAGGAAAGCGTTTCCCTAGCATGATGTCGGTTGGCCCCAGGTAGATTAGGCATACTGTTGTGTGGATGGGGCAAAAAGACTTGCTGGTTTTCACGGGATTGAAGAGACGACCGTACGGAGGAGACTCCTTGAACCGAGCGAAATGTTCAACCTCACACAGATGCACTGCAAGAAGGGAGTGCTTTGAATTTGAGAAATCAATCTGTAGTACTCGGGCCTAAACCAAGACAATGGCCGTT
Source organism: Papaver somniferum (assembly GCF_003573695.1). Lineage (NCBI taxonomy): Eukaryota > Viridiplantae > Streptophyta > Magnoliopsida > Ranunculales > Papaveraceae > Papaver > Papaver somniferum. Next base: position 112,468,439 of record NC_039366.1, on the reverse strand, counting down.
CTAGAGTAAATTCGGTCACAAGAGAGGATGGGTTGATCTGTAAGAGAGAAGCTGAGCAATGTGTGGAATCAATGGTAATTAAAGATTGTGGGTGTGTTATGCATTCTGAATAAGATAAGTTCTGAATGATTGAAGTTGCTCAGTTGAGAGTAATTTCTCAATTGATGAGGTGTTGATCTCGTGTTGTCTGTGAGACGTGAGATTCTTGTATATTCAATCATGATTTCAGAGACTTATTTATATTTCTGGAATTGTAGACACCATGATCCCATGAAGTGTGACATTTGATGGAATCAAAGAGTGGGGAAATGTAAATAGTGTTTGAAACCAGTTTCTCATCGTGCGGAGACTTGATGGATTTTCCATCCACAACTTTGTTAACTCCTTCAACTGATTGCACGACTTGCTCACATTACCATCGTGTGTATGAACACACGTGCCGTAGACCGCTAGACCAAAACCCTAGTTGATATCCCCAATGTGACGCGATTGACGTCTCATGGTTAATTAGTCAGTTGTTGACTTCATGACTTTATGGGACGATGAGTCCATGTATTTGCTGAGTTGAACATGATTTTGCAAAATGTTCTGAAGCTCATGAATTGAACGTGTCTGTTGAGACAGAGGTATAATTTCTCACGTTGATAGTTGAGGTGAGCAAGTATTGCTCATTCGATGAATTGTTGAATATTGAAGGTTGAATCAATATTCCTTGGTTTGAGCAAATATTGCTCATTTGAGCAAGTGCTGCTCGTCTGATGAATTATTGGTAGTGACCAAAATAAAACATTAATTAGAATACTGGTATTTGAACCGAGCATAATTAATAAGAATATTGATCATGAGATCGTCGTAAAGTTATTAGTGTTCGAATCTGGAATTATGATCCTTGGACTCAGAAACCCTAATTTGATCAATTGATGACCAATTGATGATTTATTTCAAAATCAACCATGGAACGAAGGAGGTATCGGTTACATGGGATCATGGACCGACCATGTAGTGCCCATATGCTTGTGTGATCAAATACCAAGGTCTCTTGAAGAGTTGGTGATTTGTTGATGAAAGAATGATTAAATGCTGGTTTAATCATTTATTCGAAAAATGCTTGTCTGAGCCTTAGGTGATAAAACCTAATTAATTATGAAGAGGTGAGGGACCGACCAAGGGGTCATGAAACCATCCCTGGATGGTCGTGGGATCGAATGACGATCACTCCATGAAATTCCAAAATTATTTGGAAGAGTTTTGGACTTAGTATGTGCAATTGCGCAAATTAGGTCAAATCATGAAAATATGCGGGACTGGCTCATTGCGAGATGAAGAGCCAACCTTGGTTGGTTAAGGTAACATGCTCGCGTCGTCAACACGTTCGTGTCTCAGTCCTGAGAATTTCGATATTTTCTGGCGTGCGTTTGAGCAACCATTTGAGAAAATATGACAAAATCAGGGTTTTGCTGAAACTGAGGAAACTTCATGAGATGAAGGAAAATAATTATAAAATGAAGGAATGATGAAGCATGGGACCGTTTAGGCCGAGGCATGGTTGGCCGTCCAGTGGCCACGGTCCCGTGGTGCTTTTCCTAATTTTATATTATTTTTCATGAATTTATGAAAATATCATGAAATAAAGGAATTGTTAAAATTAAGGAGTTTCCTTGAAGTGAAGGAGTTTCCATGGGATCAAGGAAGCAAATAATATTAAAAAATAATAAAATAAGGGCGTGTGGGACCGGCTGAGGCATGGCCGTCCGGCTGGGGCCCGGTCCCGTGTGTTTTCCTAATTTTATGTATTTTTTCCATGATTTGAAGGAATTTTCATAATTTGAGAGAAATACCATGAAATCAAGGAATTTCATGGGATAAATGAAACCTTAAAGTAATAATAATAAAATAAAGGGACGTGTGGGACCATCTAGGGCATGGCCGGACGGCTTGGGCCTGGTCCCACGGGTTTCTCTAATTTTATATTATATTTTTCTTGGATTTATGAAAATACCATGAGATTAAGGAGTTTTCATGAGATTAGGAAAATAATAATAAAATAATGAGGAACCATGAGGTGTGGGGCCGTCCGGGATTAAGGCATGGCCGGTTGGCCAACAATCACGCCCCATGATATTTTTCCCAATTTTATATTATTTCCTTCGTGCGAAGGATGCACCATGAAACTGAGGAGTTTCCTCAAAACGAAGGATATTTGTTTAAATGAAAGGATTTTCATAAGATCAAGGAAAATAACAAAAAATATAATAAAATATAAAACTGGCGTGGGATTGGCCACGACATGGCTGGCCGGTCGATGAGCCCAATCCCCTGGCGCCTTGGTCAATATTTTAATTATTTATTATTTTCTTTCCTATTTTGCATAGGTTCATCGTTTCGTCGTATTTTGAAATACTCGTTCGTGCGGTGATTTTTAGTGCATCATCATTGAGTACACTTGCACCTTTTGAGCCGGGGCTTACTCGGAGGTAGCTCAGATGCCCGTGCGTTGAATATTTATTACTAACCCATGGAATTCTGCTGGGAAAAACCATAGATTGAAGTAACGAAATATTGCGAAAATATTTGAATATTTTCGGAAATTCAGTGGATGAATCCAAGAATTTAAGAATAATTAACTGATGGCTCTATACTAGCAGAGCAAGCTGTCTAGGAGGATTAATTATTCTGACATGAGCTTGCTGGAGCTTCATATCCTTTATATAGTCAGGGAAAACTTGTTGTTTGTATCCTGAAGACGTTATCGCTCTATACTAGCAGAGCAAGCTGTCTAGGAGCCGTCAATCTCGTGATTCTATATAGAAATAATTACTGAAGTGTTCAGTATTCATGAGATATGCCGTTGTCTAGCCGAGAGACCACATATCCGCATGTACTCTGATAGAAAATATTCTTAGTCAGAGATTCGATGAAACTCGTGTCTCAATACTCACGTCTGATTGATGGATCAGAAGTTCGTATAATTATGGGTTTACGATTTTAGCCTTTGTCGAAAATCCACCATCTACATTAAGTCCCCTGCTTAGTGAGGAAAGCCGTGTTCCTCAGTCAGCATTGAATGTTGATTTTCCGGTCATAACAATATAAGTAATTGAACTTAGTCGTAAGTTAAGACGTTACCGAATTTTGATAGTACGAGCAAACCATGACTTGAATGAATATCCCTGTGGCATGATAGAGCATCGTCTAATGAGAATAAATTGGTGTTGAACCGCTGATTTGGATGACGGGACCTTGGTCGTTTAGGATTCACGGGTCGGGCCCAATAAGGAAATCCTTGTGAAATTAGGTTTTGGAAATAAAATTTGATATAAAAGGAGTTAATCCTTTTTTTTATTTCACCTCGCGACCAGCACCTTGATCTCTCCATCTCCTTCACGTTCGAGCAGAGGAAGAAAGTAACAAAATTGTCGGAACTTTGCCGCCGGCAGTCACCGCCGATCATCCGGCCGCCGACCGGTAAGCCCCTTTTTTTCCTGATGTTTATGATTTTCATGAGTTTTTCATGCCTTGATCACAATAAAATTATATACATGTGCATATATGAGTGTGAGTTTCGTTGAAAACCCTCGTTTTGAAAACGTACGTTCGTTTGATCGTTAGTTTTGAAAACTAATAGTAATCCCTGATTTAGGAGGGATATTTTTTTTTTAATATATGTATACCTATGTCCAGTGATAAAACTTAGTTTATGAGCTTTCATGTGAACCAATGTTTTATCATAAAAGAGTGAATTTTCATAAAACCGAAATAAACCCTCGTTTTAAAGAATGACGATAGTACGAAGGAGAAAAGTTTTTCTTTTTATGTGTGGACTTGTGTCCAGTGATAAAATTTTGTTTATGAGCTTTTATGTAAATCAAAACTTTATCTTATAAGGTGTGAGCTTTCACAAAATTGAAATAAACCTTCGTTTTAAAGACGAACGACGATACGAAGGAAAAGAGTTTTTTTTTTATATATAAAATCATGGTCTGCCCATGAAAAATATATTTGCATAAAAAACTATGACATGATTTCACGGAAAAAAGTGTATATATATATATATATATATATATATATATATATATATATATATATATTTTTTTTTGCGCGAGTTGTTACTCACTAAAAATAAAACATGAGTTATTATTTCATGTTTTGTAAACATATATTTTCAAAACTGATTTTTGGATAATATTCAAAGTAAATAACTATTTATGATGAGACATTGTTTTAGTTTTTCATAATTCTATGGTGAATGTTCACGCAGTAGAAATGTTCATGATTTTATGAAAATCTAAGTTTCGTTCGTCTTTTGCAGGTTTCGAAGAAACGAACGAGTTTTGAGGTGTTTAACTCTTGGATTACTACTATCACTGTCGTTAGTGGAATCGTAAAGAGGTAAGAGTTAAGAATTACCATTTTATAGATTCTAGTATTTTCATCCGCATGATTGTTGAATTTTATATCTGGATGATATACTGAAGTAGAATGCAGTGTGAATTTTACAGCTACTCCGCAAAATGTCAAACTCCCAGGCGAATGATACTTCGAGAGATGAAATGTGCATTGATGATGATATTTCCAGAGATGAGACATGTATGGATGAGACTTCCGTTGGCGAAGAAGAGGATGAAACTCCCGGAACTAAGAATGTCCCGAACATAGATGATGCATTTTCTGCGGAGGTTGAGCAGGAAACTGAGAATCATCTCAAATCTCCAGTGTATCATCTTCTGATAAATCCCAGAAATATTACTCGGAAGAAATTGGTGACTCCTAAGACAGTGATCCGGTTTTGTCTTGAACGAGGGATCTTCCTTGCATCAATCATAGAGTTTAAGCTTTCTCGACGACCTTTGGAAAAGTTCTCCGGATGGGCGAGACATATGCTGGGTTTCCCTCATGTCAGGGCTATGCTCGATCAGGCGCAAGTGACGAGAGCTATTCAGGCTTCTGGAGACTTATTCATTTTCCATGATGTGAGAGGTATTGTGGCTCTACTTGCTCGTTGGTGTATTCCCACTCACACCTTTATATGCAGATGGGGAGAGTTTACCGTTACCTTAGAGGATGTGGCTGCTTTGATGCATCTCCAAATCACGGGAAATCTCCCTGGAGATCTTTCAGATGAGGAGACTGCAATTTCCAACATCTTGACAGCTGCAATGGAGGAAGTGAATAAGGCGTCTGGGAGTAAAGGTTGCTATGCTCATTGGTTGACACGCTGGTGGCCAAAGGACGAGATTTCTGATAAACCCATCGACGGTATGTTACCCATTGCTGCTTTCTTATGTTTATGGCTGTCGAGAGACATATTTGAAGACAGTGGAAACTTGTTGAATCCCTTCGTGATCCCCTTTGCTATCAAGATGGCTCAAGGAGATCAACTCCCGATAGGTAGCATGTTCCTGGGTTCTTTGTATTCTAACTTAGACTCCTTGGTTATAGACTCCAGTGTATCGAATGGCTTTATGAAGATTGAGTGCTATGCCAATACGATGTTTCTTCAAGCTTTGATGTAGGAGCACTTCAAGAATTATGCGCCTTTTCCACGTAATATTTTGCAAGGACCGAATGCTGACGCTCGTCACATTTTCTCTGAAAAAGATAATGCCAGGATCATGCGTTGGTCTACAAAGCAGCCTCGGTTTAAATCACGCCTCATTGATGTGTTGGATGATGAATCTGAGTTCAACTTCCGCCCGTGGGTGTCAGTTCCTTCTTATGTTTCCCAGCCAACAACTTTCAATACTGGAGAGAGTATGATGTTGATGTCTGGTGCAAATCTGAGTGATGGCGAAAGATCTTTCATGTTTAGTTCCACCCCTGGTCATTTGATATCGTCTATATACAGAAGACTCTCAGTGGAGGAATATAATATTGACAGAGCAACTCGACAAATGGGTATGGATCAGTGTATTCCAACTTTTCGAAGGAGGAAGCCATCAGTTGAACAGCTTAGAACCCATTTAGACCGTACTCATGTGGAAGGAAGTAATTACTGGTTCCCTTGCTCCGAGAGATTTGCATATGTAACTCCAGGTTATGTAAACTTTTGGGATCAACAACTTCAGCGATTGTGTGATTACGTGATGGTTGGTCAGCCTCCAGTGAAGGATCCTCCTTCTACTGAGATGATTTCTGGTCGACCAAGATTGAATTATCTCTCTGGTGATAAACGAAAATCGTCTCCAGGGTCTTCTCAGGTATGTTTCTTCATATAATCTTCATGAAGTTATAAGAACTGTATTCTAATTATGTTACTGAATTTTACCACAGGACGGTCGTAATGTAAGACCTCGAATCCGTGTAGATTTCTCAGAAACTGAAGCGATTGTTCATGGTGGATAAGGAAGGAACAAAAGTTATAAGTTGTTACCTAATACCATAAAGTCCCCATTTGGTTCTTTGGTGAGTTCTCGGTATTCCCCTTGTTGTGACTTTTTCTCGCCCACATTATTAGGATCATGAAACCAATGTTGTTATTCCATTGCAGAATTTTACTCCATCAAGCATCGATGGTCTTCGGTTTCCTGCAACAATTCCTGATTTAAGCGATGCAGAAGAAGCCGTAATATCCCTTCGCATATTCAATTATGATGCTTTTTAGATAAAATGTTGATTGTTGAGGATGTATCCAGGAGGATGTTGTCATGGAGACGGAGAGTGCTGATATACGACCATCTTCCAAGAATAGAGACGAAAACACTTCCAATGATTCGGAGCCGAATGAAAGTAATGAACCTCTCGTCGTCAACACGGACAATCCCAATTCCTTGAATACTTCGGAGACTCCCCAAGTAAGTACATATCATGTATCCTATTCATAGAAGTATGAAAGTGCTGACTTGTGAATGAATGAATGAGAATCCATGTGTATATACGAAAAACTTAGTCGAAATTCGTCGTCAGAAAATTCAGAACTCAGTTTTTTAGCAAAAACGCCATAAAACCTTCATCTGGAGTCGGATTTTCATGATCTGAATATGCATATTCAAGCCCGGAAAATTTCCAAGCTTTATTAGAGAAGCTTTTTAAGTTTTGAGCACGTTCAGGGCCTGAAAAAGGCGAAATAATAAACTTCCAGGAGACTTTCAGAACTTTTTCAGATGGTATGTTGCTCAATGTTTTGGCCACATCTCCTTGCTCGTTCATCGGATTATTATGAAATTTTGACACGTTGTAGAGGACATCCATACGAATAGAATGGTACATAACCCATCCTGTAGATTGCCCCAAGTTCCTATTATAGTACAGGGAAGAGTACAGTTTCTTCAGACGAGGTTACCGTAAAACGTATTTTCATGACTTTCATGCTATTTGCTCGTGTATTGGGTGTATAATGATGAACTTTGATTATGTTGCATTGATTGTATACTGTATTTTAAAATCTCACTTGGTTTCACGCTTAAATGAATCTAACCTCATGTAATCTTCGTATTAGGTGTCAAATACCGAAGTTGAGGATATTGAAACCAATGAGGATAACTCGAACTTCCCTGGAGTTATTGATGAAGAGACAACCATCCCTGCACTTCAAGGCCCTGAGAAGGTTGTCACTGAAGTTATGGAAACCCAGATTGTTGCTGCTTCAGTGATAGAAGAAACTGAAACACCAGTAGAGAATACTGAAGAAAATGCTACCCTGATTGTAGAAGTTGCTCCAATAATTGAGAACCGTATAGTGGTGCATGAATATCCAAGTTCAGGAGTTGTTTTTGATCCTCCATTTGACGCTTCACTACCGTATCATGAGCTAGTTGGTGGATTCAGCGTTCCCATTGGATATGCAGGCTTGTATGAGAGAATATGGAAGAAGTTTGGACACATAATTGTTGACAGGAATCCTGGACGTTCTTATGCTTTAACAATGCAAGTAGGTATTATCTTGCGTGTTGTAAGTGATATATGCACTAGGTCCAGAAGTACTGTGACTCCAGATATACTCTTTGATTGGGAGTTTAACTTGGAGAATTCAGAAAGACTTGGCTTTAATGTAAAGTGGCTTCGTAAGCAAATGAACGCTATCAAGGACTCATGTGAGAACAACATACCCTTTCCCAATGATGTTGTGATGGAGAAAGAAGACAAGATTGCCAGGCTGACTGAATAGTTGATTAAGGAGAAGGTGGCTTTGCAGGCTTTGAAGGATGCAGAGGAGCGAAAATCCTTTTTTGCTGATTTTCTTTGATTTCCTTTTTCATGATCTCTTGAACTTCTGAACTTCTGAGAAATGTGAGGTTTTTATTTGGGTTTTGATACTAGCTGGTTTTGGATTGGTAGATGGTTAAGGATTTTCTTTTGCATTTGATAAAAATTTTCCTTTAAGAAATATGAATTGAATTTTGATAAATTGCTGAATTCAAATACTGATTGCAAGTATTGCAAACGTTTTGGAGGAATTGAAATACAATGAAAGAAAATCCTAAATGCCAAATCCAGACGTCATGAATGCTTCAGACGCCCAGTACCTCAAATGTTTGATAATTTCAGACAAACACCTTAAGCCAATTCTCGTGAATTACTGGTAAGGTTATGTCGTCTGTGTTGATCAGTTTGTAGTATCCTCCGGTTTTCCTTGTAGAATGAAGACCACGCTGAGCTGCTTTGAGAACCGGGTCCCCTTCATGAAATTTGTTAGGTTTGGTCGACCGTGCCTTGAAATATCTTATGTTGATTCGGAATTCCTCGTGTAACGAAATTCTGTGGCTGTGGCACATATGGACATTCGAGCAGAAAGGAGTATCCTTCATAATGTCTGTCATGCTTAGCCACATCCTCCGCAATGGATCTCTTGATTGGACGATCAACCTGAAGAAGTTCTGAATCCAACCATTGGGTGTAATATTGCTGAGGCGAAATTATCCACTCATAGCATTTTGCAATTGCTAAATTGTTTGCGGAGTGAAGCCCTTGAACCAAATAAGCATATTTGAAAACTGACGATATGGGCACATGATAAGGAATAAGACTTGCCTGAGTGTGAAATCTCTTGACGAAAGTGTTTGGATGTTCTTCAGCATTTTGTGTAAGCTCTGTCAAGGCGTTGACCTCCTCCAGATATTCGAATGGTGAGGTATCTTCTTTTTGTTCCCCTGAGTCAAAGGTTTCTTCAGCGGAGATATGTGTAATCGAAGGTGTCAGTGTCGCCTTCCCATCATGGATCCATGTGCGTCTAAGAATTGTTAGAATACGGGCATCCAACTCAAAACCAATTGGCAACAAGTGGAGTAGCTCCACACCTTATATGGACCGTTGTATGGTTGCCCTTCCTTCTTGGGTCTTACTGGGTCTCACGTCTCATACAGGGCTTGGCTGTGACAACATATTAGAATACGGGCATCCAACTCACAACCAATTGGCAATGAGTGGAGAGGCCCTAAGGGGTTATAAACCGCAGGATCTTAGATGCCCAGACAATGTAGGATAAATAATCTCAACACGCCCCCTCACGTGTAGCCTCGTTGGGTCTAACACGTGGACAATTAAATCGGGTGACGCGGAGTAAAGGCGTGGTCAATGACTCGACGCAAATAGCCTGCTCTGATATCATGTTTGAAGTGTGTGGGCTTCCAACTCAAAACCAATTGGAAATGAGTGGAGAGGCCCTAATAGATTATAAACCGCACGATCTTAAATAACCCAACCATGTGGGACTAATAATCTCAACACGCCCCCTCACGTGTAGCCTCGGTGGGTCTTACAAACACGTGGACAATTAAATCGGGTGATGCGGAGTAAAGGTGTGGTCAACTGACTCTGACTCGACACAAATAGCCTGCTCTGATACCATATTAAAGTCTACGGGTATCCAACTCAAAACCAATTGGAAACAAGTGGAGTAGCTCCACACCTTATACTGACCGTTGTATGGTTTCCCTTCCTTCTTGGGTCTTACGGGGTCTCACGTCTCATACAGGGCTTGGTTGTGACAACATATTAGATACGGGCATCCAACTCACAACCAATTGGCAATGAGTGGAGAGGCCCTATTATAAACCGCAGGATCTTAGATGCCCAGACAATGTGGGACAAATAATCTCAACAAGAATCATGTCATATCCTGGATCTTCTCGGATTATGTAAAACTTGGTCTCAGTGCAGACCAAATTTTCTTTGAATTTGAGTATGACGTAGCCGTACGCGTCTCTGGAAACTCCTTCGTGATCTCTGATTGCCATGGGGGCATGAGTAGCTTCTTGTCGAGTAATGCCGGCGGCTCTGAGAGTTTTCAGAGGGATGATGTTGACGGCAGTGCCGACATCAACAAATGCTCTCTTGAACTCGTTTCCTTTGATGTGCACTATGGTGAGCAGTCCCCAGTCATATATTTCTTTGTCCGTCGCTGGAGGCTCAGTGAATGTCTCTTAATTTGGTAGATGCTTTACTGACACGATGTGGTTTAATGCATCAAACATGTCTTTCCTTTGAGCTTTTGATAAGTATAGCAATTCGCAGATGTGCTCAATTAAGGATTGAACTGCCTCTTTGACGGGAGGTTCTGAAAGAGTGAATGTTCTTACAGGAAGGGGATCTCTATGTACTCCTTCAGTCCCCAAGTTGAGTTCTCCCGATTCGACCTTTTTCTTAAATATACGCTTCAAAGTTTTGCAATCACTTGTGGGATGGCTGACAAATCTATGAAAGCGACAATAGCGAGGATTTTCCATGGCCTCTTCAGTTGGTTCCTTCTTGACATATGGCAACTTGATTGCATCGTCTTGAATCCAGGCGTCCAGTAATTCGATAACTTCTTCAATGGAGCACGGGAAATCAGGTGCTCCTAGATCTTCCATGTGTTGAGGATAAGCTTGCACATTATCCTTCTTTTGCGCCTTTGAAGGGGTTGAGGAAGTATGCTTATGTTGTAGTTCAGATTTCCGTTTGCTCCCTTCCGCAAAAGCATTTGTGGAAGTTTGAAGATTCTATTGTTTGTTGATCAAACGTCTGCTGCTACCTATGGTCTCTCGTGGTTCTTCAGCTTTTGCAGTCTTAGTCCTTTCTAGTAGAGCAGGTGCAGTAGTTGTCGACCTCTTGGCTGCTTCATGGAGTTATGAGAAAGTTTGGAACCTGAGATTATCCAATAAGGCTTTGTAGACTGGAATCATTCCATTGATGCATAGGTCCACAAGTTGTTGTTCTGTGACATTCGGATCATGGAAATCTAACGCTTGAACTCTGAACTTCTACACATAGTCATTAGGATGTTCGGTGTTCTTTTGAAACATCCTTCCGAGATCACAGAAGGTGACTTTCTCTGAAACAAAAAGGTACTTTCTATAGAAAGCATTAACCATTTCTCCCCAAAGATTGTGGGTGTGTTATGCATTCTGAATAAGATAAGTTCTGAATGATTGAAGTTGCTCAGTTGAGAGTAATTGCTCAATTGATGAGGTGTTGATCTCGTGTTGTCTATGAGATGTAAGATTCTTGTATATTCAATCATGATTTCAGAGACTTATTTATATTGCTGGAATTGTAGACACCATGATCCCATGAAGTGTGACAGTTGATGGAATCAAAGAGTGGGGAAATGGAAAAAGTGTTTGAAACCAGTTTCTCATCATGCGGAGACTTGGTCGATTTTCCATCCACTACTTTGTTAACTCCTTCAACTGATTGCACGACTTGCTCACATTCCCGTCGTGTGTATGAACATACGTGTCGTAGACCGCCAGACCAAAACCCTAGTTGATATCCCCCATGTGACGCGATTGACGTCTCGTGGTTAATTAGTCAGTTGTTGACTTCATGACTTTATGGGACGATGAGTCCATGTATTTGCTGAGTTGAACATGATCGTGCAAAATGTTCTGAAGATCATGAATTGAACGTGTCTGTTGAGACAAAGGTATAATTCTCACATTGATAGTTGAGGTGAGAAAATATTGCTCATTCGATGAATTGTTAAATATTGAAGGTTGAATCAATATTCCTTGGTTTGAGCAAATTTTGCTCATCTGAGCAAGTGTTGCTCGTCTGATGAATTATTGGTAGTGACCAAAATAAAACATTAATTAGAATACTGGTAGTTGAACCGAGCATAATTAATAAGAATACTGATCATGAGATCGTCGTAAAGTTATTAGTGTTCGAATCTGGAATTATGATCCTTGGACTCAGAAACCCTAATTTGATCAATTGATGACCAATTGATGATTTATTTCAAAATCAACCATGGGACGAAGGAGGGATCGGTTACATGGGATCATGGATCGACCATGTAGCGCCCATATGCTCGTGTGAGCAAATACCAAGGTCTCTTAAAGAGTTGGTGATTTGTTGATGAAAGAATGATTAAATGTTAGTTTAATCATTTATTCGAAAAATGATCGTCTGAGCCTTAGGTGATAAAACCTAATTAATTATGAAGAGGTGAGGGACCGACCAAGGGGTCATGAAACCATCCCTGGATGGTCGTGGGATCGAATGACGATCACTCCATGAAATTCCAAAATTATTTGGAAGAGTTTTGGACTTAGTATGTGCAATTGCGCAAATTAGGTCAAATCATGAAAATATGCGGGACTGGCTCATTGCGAGCCAAAGAGCCAACCTTGGTCGGTCAAGGTAAAATGCTCGCATCGTCAACACGTCCGTGTCTCAGTCCTGAGAATTTTGATATTTTATGGCGTGCGTTTGAGCAACCATTTGAGAAAATATGACAAAATCAGGGTTTTGCTGAAACTGGGGAAACTTCATGAGATGAAGGAAAATAATTATAAAATGAAGGAATGATGAAGCGTTGGACCGCTGAGGCCGAGGCATGGCCGGCCGGCCAGTGACCACGGTCCCGTGGTGCTTTTCCTAATGTTATATTATTTTTCATGAATTTATGAAAATATCATGAAATAAAGGAATTTGTTAAAATTAAGGAGTTTCCTTGAAGTGAAGGAGTTTCCATGGGATCAAGGAAGCAAATAATATTAAAAATAATAAAATAAGGGCGTGTGGGACCGGCTGAGGCATGGCCAGCCGGATGGGGCCCGGTCCCTTGTGTTTTCCTAATTTTATGTATTTTTATGTATTTTTTCCATGATTTGAAGGAATTTTCATAATTTGAGAGAAATACCATGAAATCAAGGAATTTCATGGGATCAAGGAAACCTTAAAATAATAATAATAAAATAAAGGGACGTGTGGGACCAGCTAGGGCATGGCCGGCTGGCTTGGGCCCGGTCCCACGGGTTTTCCTAATTTTATATTATATTTTTCATGGATTTATGAAAATACCATGAGATTAAGGAGTTTTCATGAGATTAGGAAAATAATAATAAAATAATAAGGAACCATGAGGTGTGGGGCCGGCCGGGATCAAGGCATGGTCGGTTGGCCAACATTCACGGCCCCACGATATTTTCCCAATTTTATATTATTTCCTTCGTGCGAAGGACGCACCATGAAACTGAGGAGTTTCCTCAAAACGAAGGATATTTGTTCAAATGAAAGGATTTTCATAAGATCAAGGAAAATAACAAAAAATATGATAAAATATGAAACTGGCGTGGGATTATCCACGGCACGGCCGGCCGGTCGATGAGCCCAATACCCTGGTGCCTTGGTCAATATTTTAATTATTTATTATTTTCTTTCCTATTTTGCATAGGTTCATCGTTTCGTCGTATTTTGAAATACTCGTTCGTGCGGTGATTGTTAGTGCATCATCGTTGAGTACACTTGCACCTTTTGAGCCGGGGCTTACTCGGAGGTAGCTCAGACGCTCGTGCATTGAATATTTATTACTAACCCATGGAATTCTGCTGGGAAGAACCATATATTGAAGTAACGAAATATTGCGAAAATATTTGAATATTTTCGAAAATTCAGTGGATGAATCCAAGAATTTAAGAATAATTAACTGATGTCTCTGTACTAGCAGAGCAAGCTGTCTAGGAGCATTAATTATTCTAATATGAGCTTGCTGGAGCTTCATATCCTTTATATAGTCAGGGAAAACTTGTTGTTTGTATCCTGAAGACGTTATCGCTCTATACTAGCAGAGAAAGCTGTCTAGGAGCCGTCAATCTCGTGATTCTATATAAAAATAATTACTGGAGTGTTCAGTATTCATGAGATATGCCGTTGCCCAGCCGATAGACCACATATACGCATGTACTCTGAGAGAAAGTATTCTCAGTCAGAGATTCGATGAGACTCGTGTCTCAATACTCACGTCTGATTGCTGGATCAGAAGTTCGTATAATTATGAGTTTACGATTTTAGCCTTTTTCGAAAATCCACCATCTACATGTTGGTTGGGATCTCAAACTACATTCCAAGTCCCTTGTACATCTGAGTATCGTTCGAGAGCGTGTCCAAGCTTTCCTGGCTTCGGTTAGCATGGAGAAAAAGTGGAGGCCCGATGAAGCATTTCAGCTAACAAGTGCTAGGGATGAAAGGTTTGCTGCCCGGCTAGAGTGAAGGAGGGTGGAGCATAACATGAATTCCTGGATAAACATGAACACCCTTTTCATGACGACGTCATATTCCTCAACTCTGATATGGACGATCCCTATCATAAGGAATATCCTTATGTAGATGGGTAAAAACGATTTGCTGGTTTTTAAGGAATTGAGGAGACGACCGTACGGAGGAGGCTCCTCGAACCGAGCGAAATGTTAAACCTCACACAGATGCACCGCTGCAAAGGGGGTGCTTTAGATTCGAGAGATCAATCTGTAGTACTCCGGCCTAAATCAAGACAATGACCGTTCCAGAGTAAATTCGGTCACAAGAGAGGATGGGTTGATCTGTAGGAGGGAAGCTGAGAAATGTGTGGAATCAATGGTAATCAAAGATTGTGGGTGTGTGAATTCTGAATACGATAAACTCTGAGTGATTGAAATTGCTCAATTGAGAGTAGTTGCTCAATTGATGAGTTGATGATCTCGTGTTGTCAGTTTGACGTGAGATTGATGATGCTGATAATGTTTCAATAATGATTCAGAGACTTATTTATATTGCTGGAATTGTAGACACCATGATTCCATGAAGTGTGACAGTTGATAGAATCAAGGAGTGGGGAAGTGGAGATCGTGTTTGAAACCAGTTGCTCAACGTGTGGAGACTTGGTCGATTTTCCACCCACTACCTCGTGAATTCTTTCAACTGATTGCACAACTCGCTCACATTCCATAGTGTGTTTGAACACACGTGCCGTAGACCGCCAGACCAAAACCCTAAGTGATATCCCCCAAGTGACACGATTGACGTCTCATGGTTTGTTAGTCAATTGATGACTTCGTGGTTTGATGGGACGATGAGTCCATGTAGTCGTTGAGTTGAACATGATGTTCTGAAACTCGTGAATTGAACATGTCATGAGACAAAGGTATAATTCTTACGATGAAGTGAGCAAGTATTGCTCATTCGATGGATCGTTGAATATTGATTGTTGAACCAATATTCCTTGGTTCGAACAAATATTTATCATCTGATCAAGTGTTGTTCATGTGATGAATTGTTGAATATTTGGTCGTCTGAGCATGTGTTGCTCGTCTAATGGATTATTGGCAGCGTACCAAAAATATTAATTAGAATACTGATCGTTGAACCAAGCATAATTATTAGGATTAATGACCATGAGGTCGTCATAAAATTATTAAGGTTAGAATCTGGAATGATGATCCTTGGATTCAAAAACCCTAATTTGATCAATTCATGGTTCGTCAGAATTTCAACCATGGGACGGGGGAGGGAGCGACTACATGGGATCGTGAATCAACCATGTAGTGTCCATCTGCTCACGTGAGCAAATACAAAGAACTCCTGAAAAGTTGACGATTTTTTGGTGAAAGAATAATTAAATGCTGGTTCAATCATTTATTCGAAAATGCTCGTCTGAGCCTTAGGTGAGAAAACCTAATTAATTATGACGAGGCGAGGGACCGACCATGGAGTCATGAAACTCGCCCTGGGTTGTCCCTTGACCGCCTGACGATCACTTCATGAAAATCCAAAGTGTTCGGGAGAGTTTTGGACCTAATAAGAGCAATTGTGCAAATT
Source organism: Papaver somniferum (assembly GCF_003573695.1). NCBI lineage: Eukaryota > Viridiplantae > Streptophyta > Magnoliopsida > Ranunculales > Papaveraceae > Papaver > Papaver somniferum. Next base: position 112,452,443 of record NC_039366.1, on the reverse strand, counting down.
AGGTCAAAACTGTGAAAAATGATGGAACCGGCTTCCGTGAGCCAAAGATCCAATCTTGGTCGGTCAAGATAGCGTGCTCATGTCCCCAAGGCGTCCGCGTCTCAGTCTTGAGAATTTTGATATTTTCTGGCGTGCAATTGAGCATCCATTCGAGAAAATATGCCAAAATCAGGGTTTCGACGAAACTGAGGAAAACACCATGAGATGATGAAAAATAATTATAAAATAAGGAATGAGGAGGCGTGGGACTGCCATGGTCAAGGCATGGTCGGCCGGTCGTGATCACGGTCCCGTGGTGCCTTTTCCTTAATTTTATAATATTTTGATGATTTTATGAAAAATTCATGAATTTTGAGAAATTTGATGAATTTTGGGAGTTTCCATGAATTGAAGGAGTTTTCATGAGTTCAAGGAAGCAAAAGATATTAAAATAATAAAACAAGGGCGTGTGGGACCGTGAAAGGAATGTCCGACCGGCTAGGGCCCGGTCCCACGAGTTTTCCTAATTTTATAATGATTTTATGAAAAATTCATGAATTTTGAGAAATTTGATGAATTTTGGGAGTTTCCATGAATTGAAGGAGTTTTCATGAGTTCAAGGAAGCAAAAAAATCTTAAAATAATAAAACAAGGGCGTGTGGGGCCGTGGAAGGCATGGCCGGCCGGCTAGGGCCCGATCCCACGAGTTTGCCTAATTTATTAATATTTTTTAGGTATTTTGATGATTTGAGGGAATTTTTCCTAATTTGAGAGAAATACCATGAAATCAAGGAATTTGATGAATTCAAGGAAAACTAATAATAAAACAAAGGGGCGTGTGGGACCGGCTAGGGCATGGCCGGCCGGGCAAGACCCGGTCCCACAAGTTTTCATAATTTATTTTATTTTATTATTATTTGATGATTTGTGTAAAATACCATGAAATCAAGGAGTTTTTTCATGAAATTAGAGAAATAGTAATAATAATAATAATAAAATAATAAGGAACCGTGGGTGTGGGCCGGTTGGGACCAAGGCATGGCCGGTTGGCCAATGGTCACGCCCCATACTCCTTTCCTTAATTTTATATTATTTTTTATGGATTTATGGAAGTACCATGAAACCGAGGAGTTTCCTCAAGACGAAGGAGATTTGATAAAATGAGAGAATTTTCATCAAATCATGGAAAATAATAAAAATGCATTAAAAATATAAAACTGGCGTGGGATTGACCACGACACGGTCGGTCGGTCGTGTGTCCATGCTCCCAGCACCCTGGTCAATATTTTAATTATTTATTATTTTCTTTTCTATTTTGCATAGGTTCATCGTTTCGTTGTATTTTTGAAATACTCGTTCGTGCGGTGACTGTTAGTGTATCATCGTTGAATACACCTTCACCATTTGAATCGGGGTTTACTTAGAGGTAGCTCAGACGCCCGGTTATTGATTATTTATTACTAATTGTGGAATTCAGTGGAGAATAATTCACAAAACTGAGTAATAAGATGTTTATTATTAATTCATAGGATCAGCTGAGGATTCGACTACGAATTCAGAATAATAAAGTGAGCATTACCATTCCATGGGATTGTAGATTCGACCATAGAATCGGAGTAATTAAGGTTTATCTATTACCATTTATGAGACCAGTTGTGGATTCGATCATGAAATCGGAGTAATGAGATAATATAGTTATTGTTATTCTATGAGATCAAGTTGTGGATTCGATCATAGAATCAGAACAATTGTTATTGTCATTCCATGGGACCAGTCGTCGATTCGACCATGGAATATGAGCGATTGTAATTAGGAATAATTGACTTTGTGGCTCTATACTAGCAGAGCAAGCTGTCTAGGAGCATTAATCATCCCGATATGAGCTTGTCGGTAAGTCATATCCTTTATATAATCAGGGTAAACTCGTTGTTTGTTCCTGAAGACGTTATCGCTCTATACTAGCAGAGCAAGCTGTCTAGGAGCCGTCCATCACGTGATGCTACATAGAAATAATCACTGAATGTATTCAGTATTCATGAGATATGTCGTTGTCCAGTCGTGAGACTACATATCCACATGTACTCTGAGAGAAGGTACTCTCAGTTGAGAATTCGATGAGAGACCCGTGTCTCGATACTCACGTCTGATTTGCTGAATCAGAGCTTCGTATAATTATGACTTTACGAATTTAGCCTTTGTCGAAAATCCACCATCTACATTAAGTCCCCTGCTTACTGAGGAAAGTTGTGCTCCTCAGTCAGCATTAAATGGTGATTTTCCGGCCATAAATAGTAATACCAGTAATTGAACTTAGTCGTAAGTTGAGACGTTACCGGATTTAGAGAGCATGAGAAAACCACGACTTGATGAAGGCTTCAATGTTATGATTGGAACGTCGTTTGATGAGCATAAATTGGCGTTGAACCACTGGTTTGGACGATGAGTCCGTGGTCGGTTAGGATTCGCGGGTCGGGCCCAATAAGGAAATCCTTAGAAAATTAGGTTTTGGAAATAAAATTGATATAAAAGGGATTAATCCTTTCTTTTTTTTTATTTCACGCCCAGAGCTCCATCACGCCTTCATCTTCATCACGTCCGAGCATCAGGGTTTTTTTCCTGAGCTCCGATCGCCGCCGACCGTCGTCGCCACCATCCGGCCAGTTTCCGGTCGGCGCCGACCAGGTGAGCGAAGGAAAATATTATGATGAACTTGTGTCCAGTGATAAAATTTTTCTTATGATCTTTCATGTAAATACAAAACTTTATCATATGTATGAGATGTGAGGTTTCATAATATTTTTTGAAATAAACCTTCGTTTTAAAGACAAATAACGACGATACGAAGGAAAATAAAGTGTTTTTTTTTTTTGAAAAATCAAAACGTGGGTTTTGAGGAACCTTCGAAGATAGACAATATATTTATGATGAAATATTTTATTGTTGTAAACTTCATAGGTCAGTTGTGTGAATGTTCACATTATGGAAATTGTGTCCGTGATTTCATGAAAAATCAGTTTCGGAAATTAAATAAAGTTTCGTTCGTTTTTGCAGTTTTCGAAGAGACGAACGATTTTGGGGTGTTAACTCTAGCATTACTATCACTATTGTTAGTGGAAGTATAAAAGGTAAGAGTTAAGAGTTACCATTTTTGCTTGTATTTCCTTGATTTATATCTGGACGGCATACTGAAGTAGAATGTAGTGTGAACCTTTTCAGCTACTTAGCAAAGATGTCCAATTCCCAAGCTGACGACGCCTCGAGGGAAGAGATGTGCGTTGATGATGGTATCTCCAGAGATGAGACATGCATGGATGAAACTTCCGTTGGGGGAGACGAAGACGAAATCCCTGGGATTAAGAATGTCCCGAACATAGATGATGCATTCTTTGAAAAAGATATCCCAGGAGCTGAGCAACATTTGAAATCCCCAGTGTATCGTCTTTTGATAAATCCCAGAACTGTTACTCAGAAGAAATTGGTGACTCCTAAGACAGTGATTCGATTTTGTCTTGAACGAGGGGTCTTCGCCTCATCAATCATAGAGTTTAAGCTTTCTCGACGACCTTTGGAGAAATTTGCCGGCTGGGCGAGGCATATGTTGGGTTTTCCTCATGTGAGGACTATGCTCGACCAGGCGCAGGTGACGAGAGCTATTCAAGCTTCTGGAGAGTTGTTCATTTATCATGACGCAAGTGGTATTGTGGCTCTGTTTGCTCGCTGGTGCATTCCCACTCACACTTTCATATGTAGATGGGGAGAGTTTACCATTACCTTGGAAGACGTGGCGGCTCTGATGCATCTCCCGATCACGGGCAATCTTCCTGGGGATCTTTCAGATGAGGAGACCGCGTTTCTCATGTCTTGACAGCTGCAATGGAGAAAGCGAATAAGGCTGGTAGTAAAGGATGCTATGCTTCCTGGTTGACACACTGGTGGCCCAAAGACGAGGTTTCTGATAAACCCATCGACGGTATGTTACCCATTGCTGCTTTCTTATGTTTATGGTTGTCCAGAGACGTTTTTGAAGACAGTGGAAACTTGTTGAAGCCTTTTGTGATTCCCTTTGCTATTAAGATGGCTCAAGGTGAGCAACTTCCGATAGGTAGTTTATTCTTAGGCTCCTTGTATTACAACCTGGACTCCTTGATTATAGACTCCAGTGTGTCGAACGGCTCTATGAAGATTGAGTGTTATGCCAACGATGTTTCTTCAAGCTTTGATGTGGGAGCATTTTAAGAATTATGCACCTACTCCACGTAATGTTCTGCAAGGACCGAATACTGATGCGCGCCATACTTTCCCTGAGAAAGATAATGCTAGGATCATGCGTTGGTCCACCAAGCAGCCTCGTTCTAAAATACGTTTTATTGATGTGTTAGATGAAGAATCTGAGTTCAATTTTCGCCCGTGGGTGTCAGTCCCTGATTATGTTTCTCAGCCGATGACTTTCAATACTGGAGAAGGCACGAGTTTGACGTCTGGTGCGCATCTGAGTGATGGCGAAAGATCTTTCATGTTGAGTTGCACTCCTGGTCATTTGCTATCAGTCACGTTTGGAGAGCTTTCAGTGGAGGAGTATAATATTGATAGAGCAGCTCGACAAATGGGTATGGATCAGTGTGTTCCAACCATACGGAGAAGGAAGCCATCAGTTGAGCAACTCAGGACTCATTTGGATCATACTCACGTGGAAGGGAGTAGCTACTGGTTTCCTGGTTCTGATAGATTCGCCTATGTAACCCCAGGTTATGTAGAATTCTGGGACCAGCAACTTGGGCGTTTGCGTGGCTTTGTAAGATTTCCCAGACCTCCATTCAAGGATCTTCCTTCGGCTGAGATGATTTCCAGTCGACCAAGATTGAAGTATCTTTCTGGTGATAAACGAAAGTCGTCTCCAGGATGCTCTCAGGTATGTTTCTTCATATAATCTTCACGAAATTATAAGAACTGTATTCTGATTATATTACTGGATTTCACCACAGGACGGTCGTAATATACGACCTCGAATCGGTGTAGATTTCTCAGAGACTGAGGCGGTTATTCATGGCGGAGAAGGCAGGCATAAAGGTTATAAGTGTTACCTAATACCGTAAAGTCCCCAGTTGGTGCTTTGGTGAGTTCCCAATATTTCTCACTGACTTTCATTGCTATTAGCATTAGAATCATGAAGCCAATTGTTAATTTTGTTGCAGAATTTTACTCCATCAGTCTTGAAGGTCTTCAATTTTCTGCTACTGAACAAGCAATCGCTGATTTGAGTGACGAAGAAACTGTAAGTATTTCTTCACATGTTCAAATGGGTGCTTCATAGATGAAAATATTGATTGTAAAGGACGTGTACAGGAGGATGTCGTCATGGAGATGGAGAATTCTGGAACTCAATCATCCTCTGGGAAGGGAATGGAGGTAATTCCCAAGATTCGGAGCCGGATGGAAGTGATGTTCCTCTTGTCGTTGATGTGGACAATTCCAACCCCTTGGACACTTTGGAGACTCCTCAAGTAAGTATATATCCTGTATATTCTTCATAGAAGTATAAAAGTGCTGACTTGTGAATGAATGAATGAGAACCCATGTGAATATATGAAAACTTAGTCGAATTTGTCGTCAGAAAATTCAGAACCCAGCTTTTTAGTAGAAACGAGCTGTAGAATCTTCGTCCGGAGTCGGATTTTGATGATCTGCATGTGCAAATTCAAGCCCGGAAAATTTCCTCTTTAAAGAAGATTTTTAAGTTTTGAGCACGTTCAGAGCCTGAAAAAGGCGAAATAGTAAACTTCCAGGAGACTTCCAGAACTTTTTCAGATTGCGCATCACTTGATATTTTGGCCACATCTACTCGCTCGTTCATCGGATTGTCATGAAATTTTGACATGTCATAGAGGACATCCATACGAAGAGAATGGCATATGACCCATCCTCGGATTCCTTGTAGATTGCTCCCAGTTCGTCTCCTAGTACAGGGAGAGTTCAGTTTCTTCAGACGGACTCATCGTAAAATGTGTTTTCATGACTTTCATGTTATTTGCTCGTGCCTTGAATGTAGTATGATGAACCTTGATGATGTTGCCTTGCTGGTATACTGTGTTTCATAATCTCCTTTGGATTCGTGACTCTAACCTCATGTAATCTTCGTATTAGGTGCTAAATACCGAAGTTGAGGATACTGGAGCCAACGATGATAACTCTAACCATTCCGGAGTTATTGATGAAGAGACAACCATCCCTGTATTTCAAGGCCATGAGAAGGTCGCTACTGCTGTTATGGAAACCCAGATGGTTGTTGCCTCAGTGATAGAAGAAACCGAGACAGCAGCGGAGAATACCGAAGGAACTGTTGCTTTAGTCGTGGGAGCCACTCCAGTGACCGAGAACCGTATAATAGTGTATGAATATCCAACTGCAGGGGTCGCTTTCGATCCTCCCTTTAACACTTCACTCCCGTATCATGAACTGGTCGGTGGATTCAGCGTTCCCATTGGATATGCACGCTTGTATGAGACGATATGGAAGAAGTTCGGCCATATGATCGTTGACAGGAACCCTGGGCGTGCTTATGCTTTAATCATGCAAGTAGGCGTTATCTTGCGTGTCGTGAGTGATATGCATACGAGACCCAGGAATACCGTGACTCCAGATATACTCTTTGATTGGGAGTTTAACTTGGAGAATTCAGAAAGACTTGGCCTCAACGTGAAATGGCTTCGTAAGCAAATAAACGTTATCAAGGATTCATGTGAGAAGAACATACCCTTTCCAAACTGTGAAGGAGAAGGAGGACAAGATTGCCAAGCTGACCGAGGAGTTGAACAAGGAGAGGGCGGCTTTGCAAATCTTGAAGGATGCTGATGAGCGAAAGCCTTTTCTTGCTGATCTCTTGAACTTCTGAACTTCTGAGAGATGTGAGGTTTATACTTGGGTTTTTGATATTTAGATGGTTTTGGATTGACTGATGGTTGAGGATTTTCTTGTAGATTTGATAGAGATTTTCTTTTACGAAATATGAACTGAATTTTGATAAATTGCTGAATTCAAATACTGATTGCAAGTATTGCAAATGTTTTGGAGGAATTGAAATACAAATGAAAGAAAATCCTAAATGTTAAATCCCAAACCATGAGTGCTTCAAACGCCCAATACCTTAAATGTCCAATAATTTCAGATAAACGCCTTGAGCCAATTTTCGTGAATTACTGGTAGGGTTCTGCCATCTGTGTTGGTCAATTTGTAGTATCCTCCGGCCACGGATTCAGCGACCATGAATGGTCCTTCCCAATTGGAGTTCCTTGTAGAATGAAGACCGCGCTGAACTGCTTTGAGAACCAGGTCCCCTTCATGAAACTTGTTAGGCTTGGTCGATCGTGCCTTGAATATCTTCCGCTGATTCGGAATTCCCTGTTTGATGGAATTCCTCGATTGTGGCCCGTATGGACACTCGCGCGGAAGAGAGTATCCAGCATAGTGTTGATCATGCTTAGCCAAGTCTTCAGCAATAAACCTCTCGATGGAGTGACCGATTTGAAGAAGTTCTGAACCCAACCATTGAGTGTAATATTGCTGAGGTGAAGTTACCCACTCGTAGCTTTTGATGACTGCTAAATTATTCATGGGGAGAAGTCCCTGGACCATAGTAGCGTATTTGAACATTGGTAATATTGGAGCAAGAGGAGGAATAAGACTTGCCTGAGCTCGAAACCTTCTGACAAAGGTGTGCGGATTATCTCCAAGTTCCTGTGTAAGTCCCATCAGAGTTTTTACTTCTTCCAGATGCTCAAACGGTGGTGCGTCCTCTGCTTCGTCTTCCGACTCGGAATCCTTGTCGATGACAGGATGTGTTGAAGGCATCGTTGTCCTTTCAGCATGAATCCAAGTTCTCCCAAGGACCATGTCGTATCCAGGGTCTTCCCGGATTATGAAAAACTTGGCCTCAGTGCAGATCGATCTTTCCGTAACTTTGAGAGTGATGAAGCCGTATGCGTTTCTGGAGATTCCTTCGTGGTCCCTGATTGCTATGGGAGCGTGGGTGGCTTCTCGTCGAGTAATACCATCATCTTTGAGAGTTTTCAAAGGTATGATGGTAACGGCGGTACCAACATCGATGAACGCCCTCTTGAACTCATTTCCTTTAATGTGCACTGTGGTGAGCAGTCCCCAGTCACACATTTCTGTGTCAGTGGCTGAAGGTCCGGTGATAGTCTCTTGGATCAGCGGACGTCTTCCGGACACGATGTGGTTCAGTGCAGCAAACATGTCTTTCCTTTGAGCTTTCGAAAGATACAACAGCTCGCAGACATGTTCGATCAGAGATTGGACCGTTTCCTTGATAGGAGGTTCGGAGATGGTAAAAGTTCTGACTGGGAGGGGGTTTTTGTGCACCCCCTCAGTCCCCAGGTTGAGCTCTCCTGATTCGACCTTTTCTTTGAATATGCGCTTCAAAATTTTGCAATCACTCGCGGGATGGCTGACGTATCTATGGAAGCGACAATACCGAGGATTTTCCATGGCCTCTTCAGTTGGTTCCTTCTTGACATAAGGCAATTTGATTGCGCCATCTTGAATCCATGCATCGAGTATTTCATTAACTTCTTCCATTGAACAGGGAAAATCAGGTGCTTCTGGATCTTCCGTATGCTGAGGAGGGATTTTCGAATTCTCCTTCTTGTATGTCTTTGAAGGGGTGGAGGAAGTATGCTTGTGTTGTGGTTCTGCTTTTCGTTTACTTCCTTCCGCGACAGCATTCTTTGAAGGTTGCAGGTTATACTGCTTGTTGATCAGACGCCTGCTTTCTCGAGTGTCTTTTGAATCTTCAGTCTTTGTAGACTTTGCTCTTTCCAAAAGAGCGGGTTCAGTGGTTGCCGACCTATTCACAGCTTCGTGAAGCTCTGAGAAAGTCTGGAATCGATGGGTTTTATAGCAAGGCCCTGTAGACCGGGAGCATGCCATTGATGCACAAGTCCACCAGTTGTTGCCCCGTGACGTTTGGGTCATGACAATCCAGGGCTTGGACTCTGAACCTTTTCACATAATCATTGGGATTTTCACTGAAACATTCTTCCAAGGTCGGAGAGGGTGACTTGTTCTAACACGAAGAAGTATTTCCTGTAAAATGCGTTAACCATTTCTCCCCAATTGTTGATGGTCCCTGGTGTGATGTTGTTATACCAGGTGTATGCCCTGCCTTTCATAGATTTTGAGAATTCCTTGAGACAGACGACATGATTATGTTCATGCTCTCCCAAGGCTTCGATAAAACGAGAGACATATTCCCGAGCATTGGCAGTTCCATCATACAAGGTGAAAGTTTGAGAAACGTAACCTTTGGGGAGTGGAATCCTCTGCGTAGCGGCAGGATAAGGAGGTTGATGATGAATGTCATGCGATGTCTTTACTTTTCCATGGTTCTCTAAGAGGTGCTCCAGATCCTCGCGAGTGATGAAATTCGGTGATCCCTTCGCTGATGAGTTGTCTGCAGCAGTTTTGTGGACTTCGTCGTCTTCTACTGTATGGATTGGAATTACTTCAGGACCGTCGTCCGAGGATTTCTCCTTCTCCTTTCCATTTTCTTGAGTCTTCTCTAACATCTTGTCAGTAAGAGTTTTGAGATAATTACACAGCTCCTTCTGTGTAGCAGCCATGTCAGTCTGGTTCTTTGCAAGAGTCTCCTGCGCTTTGATAAGATCAGCAATGGTAGGCGGTGGATCTTCTCTGACTTCTTCAGGGTGTCGTCCGGACAGTAGATGACCTTCGGCATGAGGAGGAGTAGTGTCAGCACCATCAGTGTTGGGGGTCAGAACGGTCTCCGGGATATTATGATTGTTGTTGTTGCCAGCGCTAGCACGGTTTGTGTTAGGATTCGTAACTGAACCTGAACTGAGATCAACCATCTTGTGAAATTGTGAGATTGCAACCGAGAGAATGATCTCTCACTGTGTTCGCCAATCTGTAGATGGGGAAAAACGATTTGCTGGTTTTTAAGGAATTGAGGAGATGACCGTACGGAGGAGGCTCCTCGAACCGAGCAAAATGTTAAACCTCACACAGATGCGTCACTGCAAAGGGGGTGCTTTAGATTCGAGAGATCAATCTGTCGTACTCCGGACTAAATCAAGACAATGACCGTTCCAGAGTAAATTCGGTCACAAGAGAGGATAGGTTGATCTCTAGGAAGGAAGCTGAGAAATGTGTGGAATCAATGGTAATCAAAGATTGTGGGTGTGTGAATTTTGAATACGATAAAATCTGAGTGATTGAAATTGCTCAATTGAGAGTAGTTGCTCAATTGATGAGTTGATGATCTCGTGTTGTCAGTTTGACGTGAGATTGATGATGATGATGATGTTTCAATCATGATTCAGAGACTTATTTATATTGCTGGAATTATAGACACCATGATTCCATGAAGTGTGACAGTTGATAGAATCAAGGAGTGGGGAAGTGGAGATCGTGTTTGAAACCAGTTGCTCAACGTGTGGAGACTTGGTCGATTTTCCACCCACTACCTCGTGAATTCCTTCAACTGATTGCACAACTCGCTCAAATTCCATAGTGTGTTTGAACACACGTGCCGTAGACCGCCAGACCAAAACCCTAAGTGATATCCTCCAAGTGACACGATTGACGTCTCGTGGTTTGTTAGTCAATTGATGACTTCGTGGTTTGATGGGACGATGAGTCCATGTAGTCGTTGAGTTGAACATGATGTTCTGAAACTCGTGAATTGAACATGTCATGAGACAAAGGTATAGTTCTTACGATGAAGTGAGCAAGTATTGCTCATTCGATGGATCGTTGAATATTGATTGTTGAACCAATATTCCTTGGTTTGAACAAATATTTATCATCTGAGCAAGTGTTGTTCATGTGATGACTTGTTGAATATTTGGTCGTCTGAGCATGTGTTGCTCGTCTAATGGATTATTGGCAGCGTACCAAAATATTAATTAGAATACTGATCGTTGAACCGAGCATAATTAATAGAATTAATGACCATGAGGTCGTCATAAAATTATTAAGGTTAGAATCTGGAATGATGATCCTTGGATTCAGAAACCCTAATTTGATCAATTGATGATCAATTCATGGTTCGTCAGAATTTCAACCATGGGACGGAGGAGGGAGCGACTACATGGGACCGTGGATCAACCATGTAGTGTCCATATGCTCACATGAGCAAATACAAAGAAATCCTGAAGAGTTGACGATTTGTTGGTGAAAGAATGATTAAATGCTGGTTTAATCATTTATTCGAAAATGCTCGTCTGAGCCTTAGGTGAGAAAACCTAATTAATTATGACGAGGCGAGGCCGCGAGGGACCGACCATGGAGTCATGAAACCGGCCCTGGGTTGTCCCGTGACCGCCTGACGATCACTTCATGAAAATCCAAAGTGTTCGAGAGAGTTTTGGACCTAATACGAGCAATTGTGCAAATTAGGTCAAAACTGTGAAAATTGATGGAACCGGATTCCGTGAGCCAAAGAGCCAATCTTGGTCGGTCAAGATAGAATGCTCGTGTCCCCAAGGCGTCCGCGTCTCAGTCATGAGAATTTTGATATTTTCTGGCGTGCAATTGAGCATCCATTCGAGAAAATATGCCAAAATTAGGGTTTCGACGAAACTGAGGAAAACAACATGAGATGATGAAAAATAATTATAAAATAGGAATGAGGAGGCGTGGGACCGCCGTGGTCAAGGCATGGTCGTACGGTCGTGACCACGGTCACGTGGTGCCTTTTCCTTAATTTTATAATATTTTGATGATTTTATGAAAAATTCATGAATTTTGAGAAATTTGATGAATTTTGGGAGTTTCCATGAAATGAAGGAGTTTTCATGAGTTCAAGGAAGCAAAAGATATTAAAATAATAAAACAAGGGCGTGTGGGACCGTGGAAGGCATGGCCGGCCGGCTAGGCCCCGGTCCCACGAGTTTCCCTAATTTTATAATGATTTTATGAAAAATTCATGAATTTTGAGAAATTTGATGAATTTTGGGAGTTTCCGTGAATTGAAGGAGTTTTCATGAGTTCAAGGAAGCAAAATATATTAAAATAATAAAACAAGGGTGTGTGGGGCCGTGAAGGCATGGCCGGCCGGCTAGGGCCCGGTCCCACGAGTTTTCCTAATTTTTTAATATTTTTTAGGTATTTTGATGATCTGAGGGAATTTTTCCTAATTTGAGAGAAATACCATGAAATCAAGGAATTTGATGAATTCAAGGAAAACTACTAATAAAATAATAAAATAAAGAGGCGTGTGGGACCAGCTAGGGCATGGCCGGTCGGCCAAGACCCGGTCCCATAAGTTTTCATAATTTATTTTATTTTATTATTATTTGATGATTTGTGTAAAATACCATGAAATCAAGGAGTTTTTCATGAAATTAGAGAAATAATAATAATAATAATAATAATAATAATAAAATAATAAGGAATTGTGGGTGTGGGGACGGTTGGGACCAAAGCATGGTCGGTTGGCCAATGGTCACACCCCACACTCCTTTTATTAATTTTATATTATTTTTTATGGATTTATGGAAGTACCATGAAACCGAGGAGTTTCCTCAAGACGAAGGAGATTTGGTAAAATGAGAGAATTTTCATCAAATCATGGAAAATAATAAAAATGCATTAAAAATATAAAACTGGCGTGGGATTGACCACGACACGGTCGGTCGGTCGTGTGTCCCTGCTCCCAGCACCCTGGTCAATATTTTAATTATTTATTATTTTCTTCTCTATTTTGCATAGGTTCATCGTTTCGTTGTATTTTTGAAATACTCGTTCGTGCGGTGACTGTTAGTGTATCATCGTTGAATACACCTTCACCATTTGAATCGGGGTTTACTTAGAGGTAGCTCAGACGCCTGGTTGTTGATTATTTATTACTAATTGTGGAATTCAATGGAGAATAATTCACAAAACTGAGTAATAAGATGTTTATTATTAATTCATAGGATCAACTGAGGATTCGACTACGAATTCAGAATAATAAAGTGAGCATTACCATTCCATGGGATCGTAGATTTGACCATAGAATCGGAGTAATTAAGGTTTATCTATTACCATTTATGAGACCAGTTGTGGATTCGATCATGAAATCGGAGTAATGAGATAATATAGTTATTGGTATTCTATGAGATCAAGCTATGGATTCGATCATAGAATCAGAACAATTGTTATTGTAATTCCATGGGACCAGTCGTGGATTCGACCATGGAATAGGAGCGATTGTAATTAGGAATAATTAACTTTGTGGCTCTATACTAGCAGAGCAAGCTGTCTAGGAGCATTAATCATCCCGATATGAGCTTGTCGGTAAGTCGTATCCTTTATATAGTCAGGGTAAACTCGTTGTTTGTTCCTGAAGACGTTATCGCTCTATACTAGCGAGCAAGCTGTTTAGGAGTCGTCCATCACGTGATGTTATATAGAAATAATCACTGAAAGTATTCAGTATTCATGAGATATGTCGTTGTCCATTCGTGAGACTACATATCCACATGTACTCTGAGAGAAGGTATTCTCCGTTGAGAATTCGATGAGAGACCCGTGTCTCGATACTCACGTCTGATTTGCTGAATCAGAGCTTCGTATAATTATGAGTTTACGAATTTAGCCTTTATCGAAAATCCACCATCTACACCTTAAAAGGCTGCTGAAGCAATTTCTGAAAAAGATGTTGAAGCAGCTGAAGAGGATGTTGAAGCGGCTCGAGAGGATGTTGAAATGGTTACCGGAGAGGATGTTGAAGCAGCTCTAGAGAGGAATCTAGTGAAGCTACCATTGGCCCTGGCGTTGATGACACTTATTTGATGTTTAGTAGTCTTTGTTTCATGTGGCTGGATCCAGGGCTTGATCGAATAATAATTCCTCATTCATGTTTGAAACTTTAGACGTAGCGCTCCTCGGTAAGGTTAGAGTAGAGCCTGTGTACATGATTTTGCAATATGAGCTCTCCAAATCTTTTGTTTGACATTCCACTTGCAGACTACACGCTTCTTGAAGATTTGTGGCATGCCGGCTAGGTAGGTAGACGGATGGACGTTGTGTCGCGAATCTTTAAGGACTTCGTTCCAAGCGACATCTTTTGAACCGTCTTCTGAATCTTGGATGGTTGTATGGAATGGGATGCGATGAGCAGTCCCCAGTTACACTTCAGTATCGATGGCATGGCTGGACACGTGAAAACATCTCCGATTTGTACTTTGGAGTCTTTGATGCACATGTACGTCTTTGTGTTGAGAATTTTCTGCGGCTCGTAAAGCTTCAACAGTGATGATTGCTGATATTAGAAATAAACCGGTTGAGGGACGTGAAGGCATCCTGTGCTGGCAGTCCCCAGGTGTAATTATCCCGAGCTTATTTTCTCTTGAAAGACGTACTTCCATTGCATTTGCTGGTAAGGTGTTGAAGCGGCTTCGGCCTCTGAAGAGAGCGCTGAAGTGGCTTCGGGAGAGAGTGTTGATGCGGCTTTGGGAGAGAGTGCTGATGCGGCTTTGGGAGAGAGAGCGTTGAAGCGTCTTATTCTGGAGAGGGCGTTGAAGTGGCTTCAGGAGAGAGCGTGCGTTGAAGCGTCTTCTTCTGGAGAGAGCGTTGAAGCGACTTCAAGATAGAGCGTTGAAGCGGCTTTAGGATAGAGTGTGCGTTGAAGCGGCTTCTGGAGCGTGTGTTGAAGCGTCTTATTCTGGAGAGAGCATTGAAGCAGCTTCTGGAGCGTGCGTTGAAGCGGATTCTTCTGGAGAGAGCGTTGAAGCAGCTTCTGGAGCGTGCGTTGAAGCGGCTTCTTCTGGAGCGTGCGTTGAAGCATCTTCTGGAGCGTGCATTGAAGCGGCTTCTTATGGAGAGAGAGTTGAAGCAGCTTTTGGAGCGTGCGTTGAAGCGGCTTCTGTAGCGTGCGTTGAAGTGGATTCTTCTGGAGAGAGCGTTGAAGCGGCTTCTTCTGGAGAGAGCGTTGAAGCGGCTTCTGGAGAGAACTCCAGTGAGGGCGCCCTTAACCCTTGATTTCTAAAAATGAGTTCTTCCCATTCTTCTGAGGCGATATGATATGGTAGATGGGAATACGACACACAAATAGTGCTGGATGACAAGTCGTGTTTTCTCCTCATGGGAAAGATTACCGTTTCTATTGTAACATCTCGACGCATGCAATGCTCTCTTCCGGTAATTCAAAATAGGGGAGATAACAATAATGGTTAGGGATTCGACCAACCTTCAGTTTGATTTTCCTTTGCAAGTTACATGCTTCTTGGTTGACCGTCTCTCTTGTGTTGAAGAAGTCCTTGACTGACAACGAAGGAATTTCACGTTGAGCCTCAGTCTCCAGTTTACGTGGTTTTATCCCGTATGGTAGATGGGTTGACCATGATGAGGGTATCACCCTTTTGCATCCGTGTTGATGACTATGTACAAAACCAGTTGGCTGGAGCTTGGATGGCTACGATCAAGATTCTTGACAGGGACGAGTTATGACTACATGCACAAACCTTGGCAGTCACGAGTGGTGGTTACAACCATAGATCTTGAAAGGAAGGAACGGCAGCTACGAGCACGAACCTTGGTCGGTCACGACCATGAACATTGACGGGCGTTAATAAATCACGCATGCGAGTTTATTCTCCATTCTTTATTTTTTTGGTGAAGCAGCTCTTCCCTGATTCCCTGTGTGCGGAAACTCGCTTATTGTTGTTTGCATAAATGTTCCATCATGGTTTGTACGGTTTCGTGGACGGAGTCCCCAGGAACTATGCAACTCCTGACGGGAAGAAGGTCCCTGGGAACTCCCTCAGTGCCTAATTGAAGTTCTCCTGCATCTGTGGTAACGACAATATTTGGGATTTTCCATTTGTTCCTAAGTTGGTGGGCGCTTGATAGGAGGTAGTTTGATGGAATCATCTTGAATCCATACTTCCAGGAGTTCAATAACTTCATCGATCGGGAACGGGAAGTTTGGAGCAGCATCTCCAGTTTCTTGTTGTTGTTCAGGAGTCTTTAGATGGGGCCGTCTGATGCGCTGGTGCTGCACGTTTGAGTTGTTGTTCTGCAACTGGAGCTTTTTTCTTCCCTCCTACACTCACCACGCTTACAGAGGGTTGAGTGTTGTATTGTTTGTTGATGAGACGTCTGTTTTCTTGAGTCTCACGTTTATCTTCATTCCTGGCGGGCCTGATTCCTTCCAGCAAGGCTGGTGGTGTTGTATCCAACCGCTTAGCAGCTTCATGAAGTTCAGAGAATGTCTGGAACCGCAGGTTCTCCAGTAAAGCGCGATAGACAGGTGCCATGCCATTAATGCGCAACTCTAATAATTGATGTTAGTCATATTTGGATCATAGTGCTTGAATCCAATTGGTTATACGGTTTGGTGTAATGTTGTTGTACCAGGTGTACGCTCTCCCCGTAAGTGACTTTGAGAACTCTTTCTGGTGGAGGACATGATTGTATTCGTGCTCTTCTAATGACTCCACAAAACGAGAGATGTGTTCACGAGCATTACCAGTTCCGTCACAAAGGGAAAATTGAGGACAGGAGCATCCTCTCGGAAGAGGAACTCTTTGCACATCAGGAGGATACGGAGATTGATGCTGGTGCATGTCCACTGGGTTTTCCTTGCTTCGATTTTGGAGGAGACGCTCCAGATCCTCACGTGTGATAAAGTTGGATGGCTGATTCCTTTCTCTTGGGCGCTCAGGAGCAATACGAACTTCCTCATCCATGAACGCATGCTCTGTTGAAGTGTTTGCGCCAAAAGTGTTGAAAGTACTCTTTATTGGCTCCACGGGATGACGCGGCTCTTGTGGTAGTCATTCGGTTAGCGTCTTGAGGAGAGTGAGTACCTCTTTCTGAGTTGTGGCCATGTCCATCTGAGCCTTAGCGAGAACTTCTTATCTTTCCGTCAAATCGAAAATAGTAATAGGGGGTTGGCCTCCACTGGCTCCTCCAGTCTCTCGTCCTGATGGGGGAGTGCAGTAGCTCTTGTAAAAACCAGGGGCATTACGCTCGAAGAAACATTGGGAGTGGCGGCAGCGGCTCTGGCTCTGGTGATTGGAGGTGTCACGCCTAAGGGAATGTCTCCTGCGTTGTTGGTGTTAGTGGTTGAGGATGTAGTGCCACGAGACGTGTTGATCGTGCTGGTAGGCGGTATAGTGGTGTCACCGGCAGGAATGTTGACACCAAGGGTGTTGTCAGCGCCAGTAACATCGGGATTTGTCTCCGATCCAGACCTAAGATCCACCATCTTGAATTTGAGAAAAATTGGAATAAAATTTAAAAACTGATCTTTTAACCGAGAAATTAATCTCCCACTGTGGTCGCCAATTGTTTGAGAGTAAAAACTGGTTCTGTTGTTTTTGGTAAATTTGGGGTGTGTTGATGAGAAACGAATTCAAACCCTAAACAAATGCACTGCATGGGAGTACTTTTAGATTCGAGAGATCAATCTGTAAGACTCTGGCCTAAACCAAGAAATGGTCGTTCCAGATTCAATTCAGTCACAAGGTGAAGGAGAAGGGTTGATCTTAGGGAGGGAAGCGGAGAAGGTGTTTGAGATCAAGATGATGAATTATGAAGGTGTGGTTGTTTTATGACTTATATCAGAAAAATGGTTTCTGGCTACTTGTGTTGATAACACTTGTCTTCTTGTTGTCGAAATAGATTGAAAACCTATTTATACAAGTCATTGAGCGCACCCTGATCTCATAGGAAGTGGGGGAAGTTTAAGTAATGGAGAAGTGGAGTTGTGCGGAAGGTAATGATCATCGTGTTTCCGTTATGAGGGAAGACTGATCACGCGTTCACCCACTACTCTTATTAATGTTAACCGTCCGTCTTTCCTGACACTTTCTCGTAATGGGCGCGTTGCACGCCGCACGCTGTAAACCGCCAGACCAATACCCCAGTTAGCATCCCCCAGTTTGTGACATGTTTGATGTCTCGAGTAAGTGGGTCGAGTCGTGGGACTCGTTGTTGAAAGCAGCACGTAGTGCTTTTAGGTCAAATAATAAATTATTTATAAAACCGATATTTATAAGGCATTGCTTATAATCGATGTATGTGAAGCATTGCTTTCGAATAAGCAGCTGAAAATAATCGATGTGCTAGGAGCATCGTTCTTTTTGAGCTCGATCGAATCAGTCACGAATCAAGCGTCTTAAAAGAAGCACGGCCGGCCCTCTTTGAGTGTTCGTTTGAGGACCCTATGGGCGAGCTATCACTTGGTCGATCGCTCCTGTGGGGAAGAGATGGTCGGTGATCACAATGCTACTTTGTTAGATTTATGAAAACAAATCTACGCTATCCAACTAGGCTGGCGAAGTTGGATTGGACGAGATGATTTGCGGCAGTTGTATATTGTCGTTGTCGTATTTAGGGTTTGGAAACCGTGCGGCCATCCCTGTTTTAGCTAGTCGAATCAAAGCGCTGGGCGCTGATTCGAGCAGGCCGATCGGCCATGTGCAAAGATGAGTCGCTGGTGTGCACAGTGACATCTCTTGGGCTATCTGAAATTAAATCTAAGCCACTCGACTCGGCTGGCGAAGATGGGTAGTCATGATTGATTTGTGATAGTTGTATACTGCCGCAAGCACAAATTAGGGTTTTAAAGCGGTCGCGCCCTCCCTAATTCAATCGAATAGTTTGATGCGTATTTGACTTGCTATGGGCAAGTCGATCGATTGGGAAGAAGGTTGGGTCGTCAATGAACATATTGGCTCTTATTTGATCGTTCGATATGCCATCTAGATCGTCCGACTAGGCTGGCGAAGTTGGTTGGTCACGATTGATTTAAGACCGACCTAAGCAGCCTAATTCGATTAAGACTCCTTTCGTTCACGCGGCTGGCCTGTCTTCGTGCTAACATTTTTGGTGGTTGTTAGCATATCATAAGTAGTTTGACCGGCCACGGATGGAGGTGAGTTGATGGTGAGCATATCTGCACCTAATTGGTCGTTCGAAATAACATCCGAGCCATCCAACTAGGCTGGCTAAGTTTGACTGATGTGATGAGTTTGAGACTGATATGGTCGGTCTTAGCTCGTTGAGCTTCTTTTCAACAACGCGATCACCCTAACTTCTGGCTAACGACTAGGGGTGCTGCGGGTGAACTAAAGTATCCCGATCGATTGGGATGATAGTGGGACCGATGGTGAACATTATGGAGCTTGTCCGACCATGTTAGGAGGCGGCTAGGTTTTATAAATCGACTGGCCAAAACGTATGGTCGTGATCGTTTTGAGACTGATATGGACAGTCTATATTTTCCTTAAGGAATTTAAACGCGTTCAATCGCGCTATCTTTTAATTAAAAAGGTGTGTAAACACGCTGGTCTCTTTGTCAGAGAGTGATGCATCCTATGTGAGTACTTCCATGCAGATCTCAATACTGACACTTCGGGAGATTCATGTTACTCTGCTGAGAGTGAACATTTAATCGTCATGTCATGTCAATATTGAGAGTTCGGCTGGGAACATAGCGTAGGAAAATACTAGGCAAGTCATGCATAAGTGGATAATGCTGGTGGAAGATAAAATTCACAGAATATTTTGGGATTGCTGTTGCACGCACCATTCTGAGGAAATTTCATATATACAGATATAATGAATTGCTCAATACATATGTGAGCGAAGAGGCTTAAGCACTCATTGTTTTTTAAGTGGCTTATGTTCCTTTGTAGGATGACAGCGCATTTAAATACAAGATTTACGATTTTAGCCCTTGAACTAAAAACCACCATCAATAACTGGTAAAAGATAGATTTGGTATTAGTTTTAGAAGGAAAAATAAATAACTGAAATGTACATTTTGTTTCTAAATTTTAAGAAATTCAAAAGGCATCTCTATTAGAGATGAATTTATTGTCCCTTCGAACAAAGTTGGGATGGTTTTGGCATTTTCATTTTAGGAAATGATCTCGGATGTCATCTAACAATGGATTCACTAAAGTTATGATCCACGAATAATTTTTGATTTACAAGACGAGAAATACTTCTTTCCTTTTTTGTTTCCTTTCTTATTTTAAGTGGAGATTATTAGTTTTCTTTCCTATTTGTGCTTTTTTAGTAAACATTATATTTTCAAAACAAAAAATTCTCATCATTTTTAGAGACAACTGCACTAAATTTTGTCCGAGAATAGAAGCCAAAGACGGGATGCAAGGCCAGCCATTGGATTAACCAAATCAGTACGTTATTCTAGTAGGGAATGGAAGATCCTGGCCAGTAGTTAGAAATTCCAATGTATCCTGGCCGCTGGGTGACACATCAAACACTATTGTTGTATAAGGATTGATATACACTTAGGTATAAGAAAATGATGAATTTTGTGGGGATGTGTGCTAGGTAAAGTGGAGGATGGCAAGTAGTTGTTCACCATATTCTTCAAAATATATTATGCATGTTTTTTCCATTAATAGTTTATCTCAATATAATATCTTATGAATCTTTTTTTTTTGTGAACCTAAGTTTATTTACCAAGATGTCGTTGTGCCAACTTTAAGTCTTTATATACATTAGGGAAACAAATTCGGTTAGCGGATAAACCTTCCTAATTTTATACATATATCATGAGTAATAACTTTCTTTTTTCTCTCCCAATTTTCTTTTCTTCACAATATTTTCAAGACCATCAAGACTTTTGTGAATTTTTTAGGACAAGATTATCACAACTCTTAATACTTTTTTTGGGTTCAAATCTTGTAAGTATGTACTTAATTTAGATGTTTAACCATATTTGTTCCTAGCTCTCACATTGAACAATAAAAGGAGACAATAACACCTTATGTTTTTTGTTGTCTTGGTTTACGACCCAAACCTTGTTTAAAGCCAGATATCCCCAAATACATGTTTATGTTTGTGGACGATGAGATTGAAAACTTCTTGAAAGGGTATAAAAGTAATTTCAAAATACATTGGAGTGTAAAGTTTTCTGATATGTTTTAGTCACACAATTATTTTTATCGAACGATTATGTGTTTCAAAATGTATTGGTATAATGTGTATTTATTACCTATCCAATTAGTTACAAGTAGCTAATCTTAAACAGTTTTAAAACCAGTGTTTTAAGAACCGGCCCGGCCCGGCCGGTCCAACCAGAAAACCAGAGAACCAGTAGCAAAAATGGACCGGTTCTCCCTTAACCCAGTAACATGTAGAAAAACCCAGTAAACCACTTGACCCGGACGATCCAACCACCAAACCAGCCGACCCAGCTGGCTTTTCCCGGTTCACCCGGTATTCAGTTTTAAGTTTTTTTTTTTAAGAAAATATTTCCTGGAACTCTTTTTTACTTCTCTAAGAAATTATTATGATAAATAAAGAAGAATTACGGTAGAACAGTATCAGATTGATTATGCGCCGGATCTATGATGCATCAGATACATCAACTAATTTATCAATCTGTATAGCACAGAAGCATCTATGCCATTATAAAAAACGATACTTAGAAAAAAGCTTAAACCTTACCATCAGAAGATACAAGTGAAGAAGGAAATAAACTGAAAAGAAAATAAAAAGGAAACAAATCAACCGTAATTAAATCTACCGATTCACTTTCTTCTCTGCGATAGTGTCTGTGGTAATTTGTTAAAGAGAGAGAACGAGATTGAGAAAGTAGAAAGAAAAACAAATAATAGATCAATTTAGTTTGAGAGGGTGAATAAGATATTCTTTCACATCTTTATATTCTTATTTAATTTTAGGCCCCACCACCACGTTTGGCAACAGACACGGTCATTGATTCCATTGATGTTAGATAGGATTACTGTCAAATATGGTTATCTTTTATTATTATTATACGGTATATATTTTTATTATATGTGACCCAATGACCCACTGGTTGAACCACTTAATCCTGATCCAACAATTTTACTGATTTAATGACCGGTCCGGTTTTTAAAACATTGTCTTAAACATTATTCACTACTGGTGTTTCAGATTTATGAAATTGATTGGAAATAGTGAAGCGTATCAGACATGGTTGATCTCCTTAACTTTTAAAATTATAATTATGGACTGTAATCCGTGGATAAATCAATTAACACGAGCTAGGTTCTCACGGTTCAATAATCATCCTAGTCTGTAGAGAGTAAATTGAGAATGACTGAACACTTTTGGTGATTTGACTTTCGGTTGAGAGACAAAATATTGTAGGGTTTTGATTTGATAAGAAAATGGAAAGGAAAATGTTTTCTTAGAATATCAAGGCTTGATTAGAAGCTTGAAGGGTAATAGTTTTGGCTTTTTGCTATTTACTTTCTCATTTTTTTTTGAACTCATCGTATTATGATCATGCTTTCGAGTTGTTTCTTTTCTGACGAGAAATTTCGAGTCTCGAGCAGATCATTAAAATTCCAAATGTTGTTCTTATATTTTATTTTTCGTTTTTGAGACTCACGCTCCTTTTCTCTTCAAGAAACAAGAAAACGCTCGAGGGTTAGTCGAACCCATATATTTTTCATAAAATTGGTTAAAAAGATCAAAATCAACAATTTTTGGATAAAAAGGACATTTAGATTTCGGTCCACGAGTTATAACCCCAAAGGTGTCATCATCCTTCCATAAAAAACCCATCAAAATAAAAGTAACACAAAAACCCCATCAAAACAAAATTAACACGAAAACCCCAAATTTAAATGTTGGTTTCATTGAAACCAACATTTAAATTTGGGGTTTTTGTATCAATTTTGTTTACGATTGAGTTTTAATGGATCCCAACATTTGAGTGGTGTTTTTGTACCACAAGTTTGATCACCTTGGGTTTTTATGACTAGTTTTGTTTAGATTTTGATAATGTTTAAAGTGAACATTATCTATATACCCCTAATATACCCTTTTGAACTTTACAAATACCCCTAAGCTTAATACATTACTAAAATACCCTCTTTTATATAGTGTATATACAAAAAGGGCTAACCATTATTCAAAAAAAAACAAAAAAAAAATACCTCTACTACCCGCCACCACTGTCCACCGCCAACCACCACCACCACTGTCCACCGCCGCCCACCACCACCAACCACCACCGACCACCACCAACCACCACCGCCGCCGACCACCACCACCGTCCACCACCGCTAACCACCAACCACCACCGCCACCGCTAACCAACACCACCAATGTCCACCACCACCGCCACCAATCACACCACCGCCGTAAATAACCGCCACCCACCGCCGTCGTCAACCACAATCACCGCCGCCAACCACCTCCGCCGACGACCACCACTACTATGTGGAGTCAACTAGCACAAGTTGTGTCCATATCGGAGACAACTAGTTCAAATTGTCTCAAAAGTAGAGGCAATTAGCTCAAGTTGTCTCCAATAAATAGTACATATATCGGAGGCAACTAGCTCAAGTTGTCTCCAAAGGTGGAGGCAACTAGCTCAAGTTGTCTTCAATAAATAGTGTACATGAACAAGTTGCAAAAAATAAAATGGAGCAAACTAACTCAAGTCGTCTCCGAATCTGAGACAACTAGCTCAAGCCTCAAGTTGTCTTCAAAAGCGAAGGCAACTGGCACAAAGTTGTCTTCAAAAGTGGAAGCAACTAGCCCAAATTGTTTCCAAATATCGAGGCAACTAACACAAATTGTTTTCATATACGGAGGCAACTATCTCAAGTTGTCTCCAAAAAATAAAAATTGTACACAAAAAAGTGAACCTAGTGTGATTCGAACACACATCTTCTGACATATAGTCAGTTGTGCTACCATTGCACCACCGATTCATCTATAAAAATTTCAAAATCACATCAAAATCACATCCAATAGACATTTAACTGTATAAATTATCAACTAGAGTTAGAAGATGCCAATTTCTAAGTGAGACTTGCTCGGGATGCTATTGATTTTCCCTGGATGCAGCTCCAAAATTGTTGTACCATCTTTAGGACTTCTTTGCTTCCTTGTTGATGTGGAATCAACATTGCAGTACCAAAATTGCACCATCAGCATGTATTTAGCAATCAGTTCAGACCCAAATGCCTCGTCTCACTCAAACACAGTTCCGTCAAATGCAATTAAGCCAGCACATACATCGTAACTTCTCGCAACTTTATTTGCCAATTACTTCATCCGTTCAAAACCACTGGTCACTTTCCATTCTCTGCACAACAACTATCTACATCCCAGTCAAGCCAATATCCCACATTCAATCGATATCATATAACATCGAGCCACAAGCTTCTCATAATACGGACCTCGGCAGTTTGGTTATTACACAACTCTTGCGAGCTCCAGCCACTTTATAAGTACCAAAAGATAACTAGACTCGAGCAAGTCCATCTCCACAACTGATTCAAATCACATACAATCTTCTCCATCTTTGCTGCTTACCTCCCTCCACGAATACAATCAGCTCAACCACATTAGAAAACTCCGGCTACAACAACTTGACTTTCTAAGTACCAGCCACAGCAAACTCTTTTCATTTTGTACACACCAAATCAATCACGAATTCAGACTCATCCTTTCATAATTCAAATGCAAAAATCTCGCCATCGCCACAAGTTACTCCAGCCAACACAGACACTGCCAACAGATTATGGGACTTGAGTCCACCTCTCATGTCTACACAACCAAGTTTGGTTCACGGAACTTCTAGATTTACGCACTCACCGGCTGCAATTTCTATTGCCTGAGTCATGTCCATCACTGACTTGCTTCCAAATGCAGACCCTCAAATTCTGAGAATAGCACCATGGCATCGACCTTCAACTCACCATTTCCATGTATCAATTTCTCGGCTGATAAATCAGTGACTCCCCAAAACAATCAAACAACACACTAATGAGAACCCAAGTTCCCAGCACACCCACGATACCAAACATTCTCCAATCCAAGCCATACGCACACATCAATAGTAAATAGAAGCCAATAATCAACCATGGCCGCGACACTGTCAATACCCATCTATATATTCCTTCCTACCAACAATTCAACTCGAGAACATTGACACAAGCCTTCTATTCGATTTCCTCATCATCTGTATCCCTCATTCTTCATGTTTTTGTTGCCTGTAGAGAAATGTGATATAAAGAAATTGCTGCAGCCATGAACACCATCTTCCCTCATTGAAACCATATCTAATTCTCTATGAGTCTCAATCTCACAACTACAGTAGCAACATCTTATTCATTCATCTGTTTTGTGACCAACAACTCGAACCCAAAACCAAATCAATCAACACCCATTTGACCACCAAACACAGCCAGCAACTTCCTATCTCATAACTGAGCCCTATACAACCACCACACAAATCAATTTAACCTTATTTGAATTTGCTACCTGAGAACCCATTCTGCACTTAATTATTGTCTTGAAACTCCGTCTTATGGTTTGAATCTGACCTTTGTAATGTAAAAATCATCAATACACAATCGATTTGTATCGATCCATCAAGACTCCATCTCGGTTTGATAAGTCCGTGCAACAAAGATCGAAAATGTTCAGAAATTAAAACCTACTCTAAATTGCAGAAGCTGAAAATTAGTTTCTGATGTGATTTTTGATTCCAAATCTCGAAATCATAACCTTAGTTTCCATTTTTTTTACCTAGAAAAGGAAGTTGCTGTTGTTGAAACGGTGGTGGTCATCATTGTAATGGTGGTGGTGTTGATTTCTCGCTAAAGAAAACATTTCTCGTCGATTCCTCACCAGATCTAAGTTTTGAAAACTATTTCCTCGTTGATTCTTCACCGGATTAGTTTTGTATAGTGTATATTCTGCACCAGAGAACATTAACAGCTCAGTTTCGTCCCTATTTTGACAAGATATCAGATCGCATCTGTAATAATTCAAGCCATTATTCATCATCGTCTCCATTGTCAAAATTAAAATCTCCATTCAAATCTGAAACCGAAATTGAAAACCTAAAACTCTATCTTGATCGCTTGAATCTTCAATTGATGTAGAAATTACAGTTAAAATGAGAAGAAGAAGATCTATTGATGGTGTTTATGAAGTTTGATTTCGAGATTTGATTGAAGTCGAAAACCACCATCTCTGTTTGTTATCGATCTGACAGTGGCGGCGATGAAAGTTCAGTATTAGATGTTGCGGTGGTGGTGGGATTCGGAAGAAAGCGCTAGTGGTGTTGGTTGTGGTGATGGCGATAAAGATGTTGGTGGTACTGGTAACATCAATGGAGACTGGCGTCTCGACTGGTTCCTGAGAGAAGAAGAAGAGGTGGAAGGTTAAGTAAAGTTGGGGTTAAAATCAGACATCAACATCTTGAGGATATTAAGCCCGTTGTAAAATTGCTCATGGAAATATTGAGGGTGTTCGTGCAAAGCCCATGGATACTAGAGGCATATATAAATTCCCATATGTTTAAATGGACAAAAATGTAAAAGTAAGTAGAATGTAAACAGTTTTATCCTACCAATTTTCAAATATTTTTTCTTATTTTTAATTTATATCAGGATGCATCCAGTTTCATCCTTGCTATTTTTTAAGTTTAAGTCAGGATGAATCCAGTTTCATCCTTGTTATTTTCTTGATGTCAATTTCATACATAATAATTTTTATTCGTTCATTTGACCATATTTTAAAAATATTTGGATAAATAACTCATTTTCCGTTTATTTTTGGGCTAGTCGACGCGCAAAAGAGAGGAAAGTGAATGTTTCGATCGCTAGAGAGAGAAGCTAGTTGAGAACAAGAAAAATGAGCAGAAAATGTTCACAGAAACTATCAAAAAAGGATTTGAACTAATAAGGGGTAATAATTTTGAGTTTTTGTTTTGTATCTATGAGATTTTTAGCTTAATTTCACTCCTTAAGACATGATTTATGAGTGTTTTATTTTTTGATGAGATTTGATTCTCATTTTTTCATTAAAGCTTAAAATTGCTAATCTTCTTATTCTTCTTCTTTTAATTCTCAAGATTCGTGGTCCTTCTATCTTCAAGAAGGAAGAAGCTTGTAAGTTGGTTGAACCAATCTTTTTTGGGATAGTATTGGAGGTATTCTTGGGATCACGTTTGTCCAATCTCATTAAGAATACGAGAATAATTTCTGACGGTTGCATGTGGCACTAGATGAGGTGATGTTTTTTTTTCCTTGTTTTTTGATAATAGTGTATATGTATAATACTAATTATGAATGAAACTATATATAACGAGGTATCTTCTTAAATTCGACTATTTTCGAAAAATGTCCTTAAAAAAGTACTATTATTATTGTATCACTTGGTTCTTTATATTTTTTTTCAGACTCATGACAATATTAACTTAGTTACTCCTCCGTAGCGGTTTATTCACTTAAACTCCTAAACTCATCCTTGGTATTCTAATAATCTACCTTAAATGCTTCGGGGAAAAACTGGAAGATATAAAGTATTTCTAAACCAAATTATTGCCACATTTGCAAATAACTCCACCAAATGTAAAATAATACATTTCCAGTATGTTTTACAAGAATGTATCAGATAGGCCTACTGCTTTATTCAAGTATTGTAAACTTATTATTATCGTTAGTAGTTATAAGAAATGAACTTGAAAATCCACGACATCCCGACTTTTCAGTTGCCAGTGCCTAGGTACCAAATTGTAGTGGCTCTTTGAAGGAAAATTTTACATCAAGCCTCTAGTTCTGGCTATCCCAAAAACAAGCAAACTTTACCAAGTTAATTAAATAAAGTAATTGCACTCGTACGTTAGTTAAAGTACCGGGGTTGATTCTATAGTAAGGTTCAGTTTTGACACCTATTCTATATACCAAGTGTATATCTTGTGGTTGCTATCTTTTTGACAGTCTTTGTCTATATTAGATCACACAACATATCTGTCATATAGGCTGATATCAAAAAGATTGTGGTGTACTTGGTACCTTCGTCGTTTCAGTTGGTATCAAATCCAGAAAATAAATACGAAAAGATCTAACAATTTCTGTTTGGTATGATCCAACCTATAAGATAATGAATTCCGGTCCACATGAATTGAAATATGTTAGCGTACTGCCAAGATTTGATGGTTCTAACTATCTGTGGTGGAACTCTGCTATGATAGTCCGAAAGTGGAAAATTCGAAAACCGAGTATAAATGCTTAGCTGCATACTCAAGTGAAGAAAAGGCTCTCGCTAATCAGAATTTATATAGTTTAAATGTTCCTATACATGCAGTAAGCCGAGGAATTCCACATCATGTGTATACATGTGAAACCTCTAAAGCGGCATGGGATAATCTTAGAACTATGTTCGAAGAAAACTCATCTGGAGAAAAAATAGATTTAAAACTCTTACTTCGGATTGGGAAAACCTTCGTATGGATGACAACGATACCTTTGGAGAGTTTAATGTTAAACTCTATGAGATTGTTAATGTTTTTTTCTCTCTTGGAAAGATTATATGTGAAAAAGATATAGTATGCAAGATTCTCATATCGTTACCATCCAGATACGAGTCTAAGAAACATGTTACGATTGGAGCCAATGATCTTTCATCTTTATCAAGAAGTACACCTGTTGGAAAATTAAGGATTTTTTTATCGTGAGTTTATGTCTAACAAATAAAAAGACACAGGCACGACATTCAAAGCCATTTCAATTCAATTGACTTCAAGTCTTGAAAACTCCAAAAATCAAGTGGCTCTAGATGATTAAGAGGAAGCTGAATCAAATCATCATCTATCTCTCATTTCTCAACAATTTAAAAAAACTAATGAGACATCGAAAGAGAGGTCGCTCTATATCCGCTAGGAATCAACAAACTTTCACCAAAAATGAAGATACATGGAATGATGATGATGATATTCCTCAATGCTACAAGTTTCAAGGTTTTGGTCACATTTCTCCAGACTGTCCTGCTAAGGATATTCGATGTAAGAGAAATACATATATTACAAATCCTGACTATTCTTCTAAAGAGAATGATCAATATTGTTAGACACAATATGTTACAACACAATCCTGATTCATGAGCAACATTAGATACACAAGATGAGTTCAACTCTGAGGATTTTTTTTTTAAATATTTATTTTGTCAAGATGGAAATATTCAGTCCTTGGAATCTGAGATTGAACGAATAAAATCTTTACTCGATCAAATGAGTTTAAGGATCTAAATGATAAGAAATTAGCTGAATGAGAGACTTGTGAAATCCGAATTCCCTCTAGATTCTGAAAAGAAATGTGTGTTTAAACTTATCAAAAACATTGATAGTTGTCGTGATGAAATAAGAAAACTGAATTTAGTGAATTCTAAACTAAGGAATACTCGTGACTACTCCTTTAGATCAACCAAATATGTCTCTAGCAAGCTAGAGAAAAACTCATGGAAAGATTGGATGATTTTACCAAATCTAAGGGTTGTATTCATAATATGTCCGCACGTTGTTTCCAATTTAAACAATGGGGACATCATAAGAAACAGTGTTTCTACAAGTTACAGAAAAGCATACACAATTCTGAAAGAGGTTTACACCATTCATCTGGTAAAACTGAATCGAAAAATCCACTGATATCCAGATCTAAGGTTAACTATAATGTGAAAAAGGATTAATGGGAAACATATATAACTTAATTTCAGGGTATCGGGATCTTGTCTCCAAGCTAATAAAAGAACTCAAAAATTCAGGCATAAAGAATTCTCGGATTGAGGAAACCTGTAAGAAAACAATGGTAAAGAGAAGTTAATGAACAATCGAAAATCTGAGTTTCATGATAACTTAACCGAGTTGTTATGATGATATAGTCTTATCATTTATGTTCGGTAAGTGATAAGGATTTTTATATAAATACACAAAGGATTTTCGAAATTTCTTTTGGTAAATATTGTTGAGTAACTGCCTTTGGTAAGTGTAATATTATTGCCTTTATAAAAATGTATTTTGGTAAGATATTCTCTTTCTAGAAATCTGAGACAAAGCCATTACTTAAATACGTAAATAAAAGTAACATTTCATTTCATAGAGAATTGACGCACTGTCTACCTCTAGTTGTAATTCTCGCAAGTAGAAAATGCCTGGACTCTAATGTTTCCTTATAAAAATCTTTGTCTAGAATTATCTTATGGTGAATCAAATTCTGCTCTGGATCTAAGCAATGATGTTCCTTGTGGAAATCAGTCATCTCTTAATGATAAAGATCTTGAGAATTTTTGACTAAAATTAGATCTGATTTTATGCGAAGTTCTGTACATCAAAAAGGATTTGCGAAGGGAAGTTAGTGAAAATCTTGTAAATCTTGAATCCAGATTGGTAATCATTGAAGAAGACTAAAATACTTCGGGTTCTGAGGAACTTTCTCCAGAATCATTTTTAAAAACCATAAAGATTAAAGGTGATTTTTTTTTTTGTGTTTTTCTTAGAATAAACTAATCAATTATTGATTGATTTCAATATTTGTGTAAAGTTTATTCAAACTATTAATGAAAGTAGTTTTCCTGAATCTATTTCTTTGATAGCCATGATTTATGATTCAATATCTCTTTGCTTTGCTTTCGATTTTATGAGATTTATGTTAGAGCACTGCTCGGTCAAACTCGCAAGCGTTGCTATCTCAAGCTTGTTTGTCAATATTAGTGATCAAAACTATAAGTCTTGATTTCTAGTCTACTTATAGTGATGTCTCAGACTAGGATAGATAGTGTAGTTGAGCATTACACTTCACAGCGTTCGTCATTTGAAGACGAAGAACTACTAAGGAGAGCCTGTGTAACTTCATCAACAAAAGGTATGTGAAGACTAAAAATCATCTATCACTTGGAAAGTCTATTTTTACTCTATCTCCTATATTGAGACAAAAGTCGTATTACTATATAGTATTCGATTATACACATTTGAGATTTAGAGCTGAGTTTAACTCGCTTACATATTTCTCGAAATATGTGTTGGCAAGCTTTCGCTTCAACCAAGTTCATCTTATATTCTTGACGAAATTCAAAAGATGATCATGTGAAAATCCCCGAGTAACATCTTAGATGGTCTGTGTAATACAATCATAATACAATCATTTGGTGTAGACTTGGAATGTTTCGTAATGATTATTTCAATAACTTGAAAATTGCTTTGATGCTAATAGTTCGTGAAAACAACTATTGTCATTCACTAAGAATGTTTCAATGATTGAAATAAAGTTTAGAACATTTAACCATCATTGGATTATGAACATAATATGTGTTCTTGCATATATGTGATCCATGACCGGAACTATAGTATGCAAACCCGTATGCGTACCTGTTAGTTGTCAAATTCCGGGAGCCTAAGTACACATACCCGTACGCGTACTGACGAAGGGTTTGGGTCCGGGAATTTCTGTTGTGTTTGGAAGTATGCGTACCCGTTTGCATACTGACGAACCCAAACTCAGTCCGGCTACTTAAAGTATGCATACCCGTTTGCATACTTGAGTGGTTAAAGTTCTAAAATCGATTTGTTCATAAACTAATACATTTAGATAATAAGGAACACATTATTTGCAAACCGTGGCTATAACGTTTTATCGTTTGTGATTCCACAATAACTTGTTTCGCTAGTCGATTAAGTTTATTGTGAGGTGATTGATAATACTAGGTTGTTCTTCGGGAATATAAGTCCGGTTTATCAATTGGTTCATGTTCACCTTGATTTATCAAAACACGGAACAAAAACTCTTAGATATTTCTGTGGGAGACAGATTTATTTAATCCTATAGACTTTTCTGTGTGAGACAGATTTGTCTATCAAGTCTTCGACTTTGGGTCGTAGCAACTCTTAGTTGTAGGTGAGATCAACTAAGGGAATCAAGTGCGTAGTATCCTGCTGGGATCAGAGACGTAAGGAGCGAAACTGTACCTTGAATCAGTGTGAGATTGATTAGGGTTTAACTACAGTCCAGTCTGAAGTTAACTGGTAGTAGGCTAGTGTCTGTAGCGGCTTAATACAGTGTGGTGTTCAATCTGGACTAGGTCCCGGGGTTTTTTTGCATCTGCGATTTCCTCGTTGACAAAATTATGGTGTCTGTGTTATTTCTTTTCCGCATTATATTTGGTTATATAATTGAAATATCACAGGTTGTGCATTAAAATCAATCAATTAGAATATCCAACCTTGGGTTGTTGATTTACATTGATTGACACTTGAACATTGGTACCATTCAAGTTACTCATCTTACTCAATCAGGCTCGCAGATTTCTATTTGCTGATTGCGGATCGAATTAAGAGTTAGAGATATTAAACTCTTTGATATACTTTATTCAAGTTTAGTCTGACTGTCTAGTTGATTCTCTAGAAAGTGTATTGGATTAAGTCCTCTCAGATTGCCAAACGAATTTTTGGGTGTGATTGTTAGACCCTCTGCATTTTCAATTGGTATCAGAGCAGACAAACACGTTAAATACCTCATAAGTCTGTGTTTGTAGCGATCTGATGATGGAAAACATTGTCTCTGAAAACGCTTCACCAGAATGGATAAACTCAACATCGAGTGTGTTCTAGAGACCATCGAAAAGGTTGAGAATCCTGATTTAAAAAAACTTATCAAGTTCTTGTGTCTCGAAAAATTTCGATGGATAAAAGAAATTGATAATTATCATTGCGAAGGTTATATCAAAAAACCTAATTCTCAAGATTGCTCTGAAGATGTTGTTGAGCTCCAGAAAAAGTTAGATAAACAAATCCAGATCAATTATGATTTTGATGCATAAATTGCAAAGCTTAAGGATTTGAAGTCCGTAAAGACTTTTTCAAAAGTTTTGAATAACAACTCTAATTCTTCCTTGAAGAATTGTCGTATGTCAGGTGATAAGCAAGGTCTAGGCTTTGTGAAATCTGACAGTGCTCAGAACTCTTCGAACAAGGTTGATGATGTTGGTACATGTTTGTTTTGTGGTTCTCACAATCACTTTCAACATGTGTGTTTATCCTTCAAGAGAAGACTAAAGGTTGCTAGTGATTTTCATAAAAAAAAACTATTCAACTTGTTTCATCTCTTAAAAGACATTCAATACTAACAAGAAAACCCAAAATGGTTAGTAGTGCTAGTATGGGAGCTTTTGCTCTGAAGTCAATATCACCCTTTCAATAGTTCATTGATAGTGGATGTAGCAGGCACATGACTGGAGATCTCTCATGGTTCATCAACTCAAGCAATTTTGATGGTGGACCTGTAACTTTTGGAGATGGAAGCTGTTGTTACATAAGCAAGAAAAAGACGAGAAAATTTCCTGACGTTCCTGAAATTCATGATGTCGTATATGTTAAAGGTATGACTGTTAATCTTCTTTCTATAAGTTAAATACGTGACAAGGGCCATAAGGTTGTATTCAATGATAAAGGATGTGACATTGTCGACAAATCTGGAAAAGTAATTTTTCAAGGATCACGTGGAAAAAATAATTGTTATCTTCTAGATACTCAGTTCAGTAACTATTGCAATTTGACTAAGGTAGAATCTACACACCTTTGGCATGAACGTTTTGGTAACATCAATTATCGTCTTCTAACTAAGATCATTAACAAAGAACTTGTTAGAGGCGTTCCCAAAATCAATGCTAAGGTTGAAGGTGTATGTGGTGCCTGTCAAAAGGGTAAAAAAATGAAAGTTCCACACAAATCATCCCGAAATATTCTCACCAAAGCTCCACTTGATTTAATTTATATGGATCTTTTTGGCCCAATTCAACAATCTACAGTGGCTGGGAATAAGTATGCTTTGGTTATGGTAGATGATTACACTAGATTCACCTGGGTGGCATTTTTGGCTCCCAAGAATGAAACTCTCAGTGAGTTCAAGTTTATTGTTAATAGAATCCAGAATGAGCAAGGTCGCAAACTAAAGAAAATTAGGAGCGATCGTGGCACATAATTCAAGACACCAAGGTATTTGAATATTGTGACTCTCTGAGAATTATTCAACAATACTCACCACCTATCACTCCGCAAGCAAATGTAGTTGTAGAAAGGAAGAATAGAAATATTCATGAAATGGCCAGGGTAATGCTCCATAACAAAAACCTACCATTAAGGTTTTGGGGTGAGGATGTTTTTACGGCTTGCTATTTGATCAATCGTGTTTACTTACGGTCAAAGACCTTAAACACTCCCTATGAGTTGTGGTACGGTAGGAAACCCAACTTACACTATCTCAGAGTGTTCGGCAGTAAGTGCTACATTCTAAAGGATCGAGAACAGAAAGGGAAGTTTTATTTAAAAAGCGATGAGGGTAATTTTCTCGGCTATGCATCTGACAGTCGTGGTTTACGAGTCTTTAATCTCAGAACCCAAGTCATGATGGAATCAGCTAATGTTATCATTGATGATCTAATTAACTTTCACCATGATAACTCCTACTGAATTTCCTCCAACCGAGACAATTGATAATGTCAAAGAAACGTCAGAATCAGAAGAAGTTGTTTCAACAGTTGTTGATCCTGATGTCTCTAGTGATGAGGAGAAAAGCTCTAGTCAGGCTGTTCCTCCTGAACAAGAGCGTGTCTCCACACGACACCTTTGGGTTCAAAGGAATCATGATACTAACAATATTATTGGTGGTAAGGACTCTACTGCTAAGACGAGAAGTCAACTTCAAAATATTTACAATTTTGGTTGTTATCTATCGTAAGTGGAACCTAGTAACATTGATGAAGCTCTTAGTGATCCCTTTTGGGTGAACGCAATGCATGAAGAGTTAAATTAATATCAAAGACAAGGGTATGGAAACTCGTACCTTGTCCCCCCAATATAAATATTGTTGGTACCAAATGGATATTTAAGAACAAGTCTGATGAATTTGGCACCATTGTCAGAAAAAAAAAGATCTAGACTTGTCGCTCATGGTTATTCCCAGATTGAAGGAATCGACTTTGACGAAACCTTTGCTCCTGTGGCACGCCTTGAGTCCATTCTTTTGTTATTAGCTCATGCTTGTTTTCTTAAGGTTAAGCTGTTTCAGATGGACATTAAGTTCGTCTTCCTAAATGGAAATTTAAAGGAAGAAGTCTATGTCGCTCAACCTAAAGGTTTTGAAAACCCTGATTCCCTGATCATGTCCTAAAACTCAATACGGCATTATACGGGTTAAAACAAGCACCTCGTTCCTGGTTTGAAAAACTAACTACTTCTCTTCTTTGGAAAGGTTTTTCAAGAGGTGGAGCTGATAAAACTTTGCTTACCAAATGGAGTGGAAAAGATGTTGTTATTGCTCAAGTTTATGTAGATGATATCATCTACGGATCAACATTGGAGAAACTTGCAAAGGATTTTCAAGTTTCTCTTGGTAAGGAGTTTGAGATGAGCAATGTTGGTGAATTAAAATTCTATTTGGGTTTGCAAATTCAACAACACAAGGATGAAATTTACTTATCTCAAGAAAAATATGCAAAAAATCTTGTCTCAAGATTTGGTCTTGATAAGTCAACTCCAAAACTCACTCCTATGCCTACCACGGGTAAACTACAAAGAGATGAGAAAGGTGTAAATGCGGATCAAAAACTTTATCGATCTATTATTGGAAGTCTTTTGTATCTCACTGCTACGAGACCTGATATTGCTATTAGTGTTGGTTGTTGTGCTAGATTTCAGGAAAATCTAAAGGAATCTCATCTTGCCGCCATGAAGAGGATCATACGTTGCATCAGTCACACTGTCGGGTATGGTCTTTCTTATACTTTTAATACTAACACTGATCTTACTGCCTATTCAGATAGGGATGAATCTTGTAGCTTGGCATTGCAAGAAACAAAATTCAGAATCTCTTTCAACATGTGAAGCAGAATACATTGTTGCTGGGTCATGTTGTACTCAACTTCTATGGATGAAAAAAATGCTTGTTGATTATGGAATTGATTCTGGAATAATGAATATCTTTTGTGACAACTCAAGTGCGTTTCGCATCACTGAAAATCCAGTTGAGCACTCAAGAACTAAGCACATAAACATCAGGTACCATTTTATTCGATATCTTTATGAAGGTGGTATTATCACTATGGAATTTGTGCCTTCCGAACAATAATTGGCTGATATTCTCACCAAACCATTAGACACTGCCACGTTTCAACACTTGCGGCAGTCTATTGGTATTGTTCCAGTTCATTAGATCCTCATAACTCTTGCACCTGCTTTTATCTCGATCTTTTGGGCAATTGAGTTTGGAATTCCAGAACAGTGTTAAGTCTTGTTTGCATTTGTTTCTAGTAGTATGTTTCTGTCATGTATCCTAGTGTTCGTAAGAAATCCTTTTTTTTCTTGTGAAAGTAAGGTCGCCTTTGTTGTTCCTTCGGGGATGACATTTTATGGGGGAGATTTCATTTTGAACTTGTGCTTAATTGCCAAATCTTTGTGGGGAGTGCGGCTGTGGAATTTTTAGGGGTTATCTTGTATCTTTATTAACTCCTTGATGAATGCATTTATCTTCGACTTTATGATTGCATCTAAATTTGTTGGTATGTTAATACACCTTTTGGTCATGAAGTATCTCCGTGGAAATTTCATTAGGATCCCACTAATTTTCGTACCTTTGCCAATTTTTTTGACAAAAAGGGGGAGAATTAATGTGTAATTCACACTACAAATACATATGGTTTACAGATCATTATGTAAGGGGGAGTGACACATATCACCATAGTATTGTTGTCAAAGTTGTGATACAATTGAACTTTGATGTTGTGTAATAATACCATGACAATGTATAACAATGATTGAGAGCATTTTGTTTTCTCATTGTTATAACTACGGATGTTCAACAACTGTGATGCTGAACTTACAACCTTTAGGTTCATGGAGTACTTGGAAGTGACGAAGATTTAGAGTCGTGTTGAAGATGCCAAGGAGATCAAGCATGTGGATGAGAAGCTATATTTTTTTATCTTTTTTATAATCCATATGTATTGATAGTTTTGTCACTAAAATTGACAAAGGGGGAGATTGTTAGAGCATTGCTCTGTCGAACTCGCATGCGTTGCTATCTCAAGCATGTTTGTCAATGTTAGTGATCAAAACTATAAGTCTTGATTTCTAGCCTATTTATAGATGTCTCGGACTAGGACATAAATAGTGTAGTTGAGCTTAGATCTCTCGACGTTCATCTCTTGAAGACGAATAACTACTAAGGGGAGCTTGTGGAACTTCTTCGACAAAAGGTATGTGGAGACTTGAACTCATCTATCACTTGGAGAGTCAATTTCTACTATCTCTATATTGAGACATAAGTCGTGTTAATATAGTTTTCTCTATACACATTTGAGATTTCGAGCTGAGTATATCTCGCTTACATATTTCTAGAAATATGTGTTGGTAAGCTTTCGTTTTGACCAAGTTCATCTTATATCATGAGAAAATTTCCGAGTAACATCTTACATGGTTTGTGTGATACAATCATTTGATGTAGGCTTGCAATGTTTCGTTAATGATTATTTGAATATCTTGAAAATTGCTTTGATGCTAATAGTGTG
Source organism: Papaver somniferum (assembly GCF_003573695.1). Lineage (NCBI taxonomy): Eukaryota > Viridiplantae > Streptophyta > Magnoliopsida > Ranunculales > Papaveraceae > Papaver > Papaver somniferum. Next base: position 112,415,114 of record NC_039366.1, on the reverse strand, counting down.
TGAAAACGGCTATTGTCAGTATAGAAGAATGTTTCAGTGATTGAAATAAAGAGTTGATGATGTAACCATCTTTGGATATAAGCATATATAGTGTGTTTGCACATTAGTGTATAAATCCACAAACCGGGAACCAAGAGTATGCATATGTGTGTATACGAAATTGGTGAAGGAGACAAGATAAGTATGCGTACCCGTACGCATACTGGAGGAAATTTTCAAACCGAAAATATCTGCTGAGTTTGGGAATTACAAACTCCTAAACTAGTCGCCTTAAGTATGCGTACCCGTACGCATACTGGCGGAAGTTTTCGAACCGAAAATTTCTGCTGAGTTTGGAAACTTAACAAACTCAAAATCCGGTTGTTTAAGTACGCATAACCAAACGCATACTTAAGCTGGTTACTTTGTTAAATCGGTCAGTTCATGGACTTAAACATTTAAATCATAAGGAATGCAATCTTTGCAAACCGTGGCTATAATGTCCATGATTGATTCAAGTGAATCAAACTGATTTGGTTTCAATTGTGTTTTCTAAACAATTGAGCAACTCTTTAACTAGTTTCATTTGAGTCATTTGAACTTGTTATGGTTAAGATGAATAAGGTTGATATGAAAGTAGTCATATTGCTAACCTCGGTTAAGTATTTGTGAACCAACCTGGTGTACACATTTATGTACGGTTACATAAACCTAAATGAAGGTACATTTCATTTGTGTGTAACAAGCTGAGTTCGATCTAACGGTTGAAATATATTAGCTTGGTTGAATCAGGTTTTTCATATAATGATGATTATTGAATGCTTTGTTACCAAGGTAACTTGGATTGCAAACCCTGATTTGAAAACTATATAAAGGATAACTCTAGCAACTGGGAAAACTAATCCCACACCTCCTGTGTGTTACTAGTTGCATAACTAGAGTCGATTATCCTTTAACCTTAGGTTTCTTCTCGAGACCCTGTAGGTTAACAACTTGAAGACTTCATTGGGATTGTGAAGCCAGACCCAACTATTATCTTTATAGTTGCGTGATCTGATCTTTTTGTTTCTATCGTGTTGAGTGCAATTGAAATAATTGGCTCGAGATTTTATATCTCCGATAGGAAAGATAGAAAAGTAATCACAAACAAACTTCGTCTCATCGTTTGTGATTCCACAATAACTTGTTTATCTAGTCGATTAAGTTTATTGTGAGGTGATTAATAATACTAGGATGTTCTTCGGGAATATAAGTCATGTTTATCAATTAGTTTATGTTCACCTTGATTTATCAAAAGACGGAAAAAAAACTCTTGGGTATTTCTGTGAGAGACAGATTTATTTAATCCTATAGTCTTCGACTTTGGGTCGTAGCAACTCTTAGTTGTGGGTGAGATCAGCTAAGGGAATCAAGTGCGTAGTATCCTGCTGGGATCAGAGACGTAAGGAGCACAACTATACCTTGAATCAGTGTGAGATTGATTAGGGTTCAACTACAGTCCAGTCCGAAGTTAATTGGTAGTAGGCTAGTGTCTGTAGCGGCTTAACACAGTGTGGTGTTCAATCTGGACTAGGTCCCGGGGTTTTTCTGCATTTGCGGTTTCCTCGTTAACAAAATTCTGGTGTCTGTGTTATTTCTTTTCCACATTATATTTTGTTATATAATTGAAATATCACAGGTTGTGCGTTAAGATCAATCAATTAGAATATCCAACCTTGGGTTGTTGATTTACATTGATTGACACTTGAACATTGGTCTTTGGTACCGTTCAAGTTACTCCTCTTATACAATCAGACTCGCAGATTTCTATTTGCTGATTGCGGATTGAATTAAGAGTTAGAGATATTAAACTCTTTGATATACTTTATTCTAGATTGAGTCTGACTGTCTAGTTGATTCTATAGAAAGTGTATTGGAATAAGTTCTCTCAGATTTCCAAACAAATTGTTGGGTGTGCTTGTTAGACCCCCGCATTTTCACAAAGTATTGATGGGATCTCTATAAAAATTTTCAGATCTAAAGACATCTTATGATAATCCATTGTTAACAGACTTCGTTTTGTGTGTGATTGATCACAAGAGGATTCAAGTGGTGTTGTGCAGGTTATTATTGAAGTCAAACGAAGATCTAAAGACGACGAAGTTTTTCTTATTAGTTTTCGTATCTTGTGAATTGTGTGCACAAACCTTGATCGGTTAAGATCCAAATAGAATTGCGTTTATCTTTGATAGACTTGATTGTCTAGTTACGTGAGATCGACATCACCTTATAGTTTCTCTTTGAGATCTATATTGATTGATTGCAAAACTAGAGTTTGATTGTTTCGGTAGTCAAAGTTTAGATTGATCTAACCAGCTAAAGGAGTTTATTAGATTAAACATAAGATCCTTTGTAAACGACTCATAATATCTTATTACCAAGAGTGAATAGAGTGGTTACCAAACAGATTTATCCCTTACTATATGGAATACGATCTAACATGTTGGTGATTCACGTGCATGACTTTAGAAGTCGAAGGTGTAGGGATACCGAGGAAACTAAGTAGTTCAGGGTAGTCTATTTGGTCTCAACTATACGAAGTTGGTATTAGATTTTGTATAACGGCTTAATTATGAGAGTATTCAAAACTAGACTAGGTCCCGAGGTTAATCTGCATTTGCGGTTTCCTCGTTAACAAAATCTTGTTGTATCATTTACTTTGTTTTCCGCATTATAATTGTCATTATAATTAAGTAAATTATACACGTACATTAGCTCCATAACACTTGATATTTATCCTATAGTGTTTCGGTTTAATACCGTACCTATCTATTATCAAGTGAACACTTTGTTGTTGTATCGTCTCGATCTTGAATCCATAGTCAATCACACAAAGGATCTTGTTGTTTTATTGTCTCGATCTTGTATCCATAGACGATCACACAAAGTGTGTACCGAAGTTGTTGTACTGTCTCTACTCTGTCCATAGACGACCTCACTTGGCATCAGACTTATAAGTTGATATTTAAAAGATTGTGGTGTATTTGGGTACCCTCGTCTTTTCATTACGAAACCTGTTTCGTAGTTGAAAGAAATCAATGGGATTGGTGGTCGATTCGTATTAGGGATATATAACATCGATCCTTATTTGGGATTTTAGCAGGACCGTTGCATGCCTTCGGGATCTATAAAGGTCTGTTCCCTATTGGGGATCTCTTGCAGGACTGGTCCTAATAGCGAAACTTATATTTCCGGTTTTACATATACTTTAGTATTTTTTTGAATATCATAATATGAGTTGTTATTAAGGAAAATTCAAGATGTCAACATAGTGAGTAATTTGAACAAGTATTAAAATATTATCTTTCATTGTTCAAAGATATTCTTTGATACTCAAGATGAGATCCCAAAACTGAAATATTAGAGAATCTTTTAATTAAGGTTTTCGAATTTATATGTTTTATTTTTCCAGCAAGTAAAATGCATCTCTGGAAGATATATTAATAAAATATGCTTGTATACCAGCTAATATTAAGTTATCATTCATGAGGGATTTCAGTTTATTAGTTGGATATTAGCTGGAATTAGACAAAACCAAATTTGGTATTTATTGCATATCTTTAGATATTTTCAGTTATGGAAATTCCGTAGTGTCCAAACTACTTTGGCCTATAAATGCTGAAGTTTGTTGTTCTTATAAACTTATCCTGACACATGCACTTCATTTATAGTCAATGTGGTAGCCAACTAATAATATTATTATTACTTGTAATACTATCTTGGAGAGGAGAGTAACCTAATTAAGCAAAATCTCTTACATCCGCTAGTTTTAAACTTATGTGGGATCAAAAAGCGTCTAGATAATACCATTGGTGGGAAACTAGAATTTGAATTGGTTTAGTTTTCGATTGTTGATTTGATTTACTAACGGTGGTTAAATCTTGATTACACCTGATTTGGTTATTCTTGAGAACCATCTCTTTTAACATAAGATCACTCAAACTAGATTAAGGATTAACGGTAGTTCAACTATGTATTTAGATCCAATGATAGACTTGTGATCATACATTATTAACAAACTCTATTTTGTGTGTGATCGATCAGAAGTGGATTCAAGTTTGTTTGTGCAGGTGCTTTGAAGACATTGAAGATTTGAAGACAATAAGATTTCTTATTGGTTTTTGATTTTTGTGATTTACTTCGTGCACATAATTGATCGACTAGGATCTGACTTAGCTTTGTTTATCTTTGATATAAATCTTATAGCTTATCGTATAAATCGACGATTTATCATTTGGTGGTTCTATTTAGGATCCGAATATGAAAGATTGTGAACCTAGATCCGATTATATTGATAATTTAGATCTTGGTTGATCTAAACCGAACAAAGGATTTTACATTTATTAAACGAAAGATCCTTTGTTTAACTCAACCAAATCCCTGATTTACTTCTTGATACTGATAGAGCGGTTACCGAATGAAGATTAGTCTTTTACTTTTTAGGAAGACGATCCAAAGGAGTTGAGTGCAAGAAGTATTCACAACATGTTAAATGACTTAAGATAGTTGACTATATCCTTGGATTCAAGCGCGCCAGCCAGATTGGTTGTAGGCGCAGGGATACTGAAGGAACTAGGTAACTTGGAGTTTGTTTACTTGGTTCAACTATACACAGTTGGTAGTGGTTGTAGATGGTGGATTTTCGACAAGGGAAAAATCGTAAAACCATAATTATGCATACTCCGGATCCGGCAATCGGATGAGTATTGAGACTCATGTCTCTCAACAAAGCGTGAAAGCTCATGCCATAAAATCTCTGACTGAGAAGGCTGTCTCTCAGAGTATCTGTAGATGTGTCCTAGCTGAGGCCACGGAACATCTCATGAATACTGAGCAATTTCAGTAATTATTTCTATATAGAATCGGAAGATTAGATGGCTCCTAGACAGCATGCCTGCTAGTATAGAGCGACAACGTCTTCAGGATGCAACCAAGTTTTTCCCTGACTATATAGGAGAAATATGATACTCCAGCAAGTTCATATTGCTCAACTCTCAGATAATTAATGCTCCTAGATAGGAAGCCCTGCTAGTATAGAGCCATCAGTTAATTATCTCTAATCGCCTGAATATCCAGCAATATTCTACGATTCTTCGTTATATTTTGTCATTTCAATTCGTGGTTCTTCCCAGCAGAATTCCACGGGTTAGTGATAAATATTCAACGAAACAGGCATCTGAGCATCGAATAAGCCCTGACTAAAATGGTGCAAGTGTACTTAGCAATAATGCACAGACCAGCATTTGAATGCGCAAACGAGCATTTCAAAAATACGAATGAACGATGAGCCTATGCAAAACAGGAAGGAAAAATAGTAATAATAAAATATTAGCAAAGGCGTCAGGGACTGGGCTCACCAGCCGGCGGTCATGCTGTGACCAGTCCCACGCCCAATTTTATATTTTATCGTATTTTATTATTTTTTCCTGATCTTATGAAAATTTTCTCGTTCGAGCAAATCTCCTTCGATTCAAGGAAATTCTTTAATCGCATGATATTTCTTTATGTCAAAAAAATAATAAAATTAGGGAAAGGTGTCACGGGACCGAGCACCACCAGGACGGCCATGCCCTAGCCATGGCCGGTCCGACACCTCACGTCCTCATTATTTTATTATTTCTCTCAATCCATGAAAATTCCCTGATTTCATGAATTTTCCCTAAAACCATGAAAAGTACCTGATTTCATGAATTTTTCCTAAACCCATGAAAAATATTATAAAATTAAGAAAACTTGTGGGACCGGCCGGCCACAAGCCTCTTATTTTATTATTGTTATTTGTTTTTTTTTCCTCATTCCATGAAAACTCCCTGATTTCAACAAAATACCTTGATTTCAACAAATCTCTCTGATTTTATGAAAATTCTCTAAAATCATGAAAATTACATAAAATTGGGAAGAGTGCCCTGGGACCGTGCGCGTTGGCCGGCCGGCCATGCCTTGGCCATTGCCGGTCCCACACTCCATCATTTCCTATTTTATTATTATTATATTTCTTTCATCTCATGGAAGATCCCTAATTTCATAAAACTCTCCGATTTCATGGGATTTCCCTCATTTCACAGAAAATACGCAAAATTACATAAAACTGGGAAAGTGTGGGACCGTGCTTGTCAGCCGGCCGGCCATGCCCTAGCCGTGGCTGGTCCCACACCTTGAAATTCCCTGTTTTATTTATACTCCATCATCTTATGTATTTTTCCTAGTTTCGGCAAAACCCTGGATTCTGCATATTTTCTCAAAATGTTGCTCAAACGCGCATCAGAAAATATTGAAACTCTTAGGAATGAGACACGGACACTATGGTGACACAGGCACATACCCTTGACCGACCAAGGGTGACCCTAAGGCTTGCAAACAGTCGGTCCCACACGTTTTAATGATTTTAACCTAATTTTCTCAATTGATCATATTAGGTTCAAAATCTTTCCAAACAATTGGTCCCATGGCCACCAAGATCCGGTCCCATGACCTCTTGGTCGGTCTCTCATCTTTTCATGGCTAGGTTTTATTATCTGCCGCTCACACGAGCATTATTTTAATAAATGATTTAACCAGCATTTAATCATTCTTTCACCAACTGGTCCTCAAGAGACTTTGGTATTTTGCTCATTCGAGCATCTGGGCGTTACATGGTGGAGTCATCATCCCATGTAACCAGTCCCTGCTTCACTTGGCGGTTGATTTTGAATAAATCATCATTTCATTAAAATTAGGGTTTTTGAATCCAGGACTCTGCAAAAACATGATTTTGAGCAGATTAAAAAACTGATAATTTTATGTTGATTCCATGATCAACATTTTTATTTATTATACTCGACCCAGCATCCAGTATCTTAAATTAATATTTTATTTGGTCCTGCTACCAACAATTCATCAAATGAGCAATATTCGCTCAAACCGGAAATATTTGCTCGAATTAGCAATATTTGCTCGAACCAGCAATATTTGCTCAGATTCAAGAATATTGGTTCAACTATCAATATTCAACAATTCAGCAACACAGTTTATTCGTCTTAGGTAATCAACATAATAATACCTCGTCTCAGCAGACATATTTAATTCATGAGTTTCAGAACATTTGCAAATCATGTTCAACTCAGCAATACATGGACTCATCGTCCCATAAAGTCAGTAACTGACTCCACAATCACGAGATATCAATTGTGTCACATGGGGGGATATTAACTAGGGTTTTGGTCTGGCGGTCTGACGAGAATGTGAGCAAGTTGTGCAATCAGTTGGAAGAGTCAAGAAAGTAGTGGGTGGAAAATTAACCAAGTCTCCGCATGATGAGCAACTGGTTTTAACACGATTTCCCACTTCCCCACTCTCTGATTCCAGCAACTGTCACACTTCATGGAATCATGGTGTTTTTAATGTAGTAATATAAAAAGACCTCTGAATCATGATTGAAAGGACAAGATTCGAATACTCGAACGTTCGTCTAAACAAGCAATTTCTCGGCAAGTTCATACAGACAATCTTTCATCTACACGAACTCATCGTCTGAGCAATCACTCTCAATCGAGTAAAATTCAATCATTCAGAGCGTTCTTACGCTGAATTCACAACACACCTACAATCTCAGATCACCGTTGATCCCACACATTTCTCAACTTCCCTCCTACAGATCAACCCATCCTCTCTTGTGACCGAATTGACTCTAGAACGACCATTGTTCTTGGTTTAGGCCGGAGTCCTACAGATTGATCTCTCGAACTTAAAGCACTTCCTTCTTGCAGTGCATCTGTGTGAGGTTCAACATTTCGCTCGGTTCAAGGAGTCTCCACACGAACGTCTCCTCAATTTCGTAAAAACCAGCAAATCGTTTTTCCCCATCTACAGTGGTCTTTGTATATCGGCTTAATTTTGAGAGTATTCAAAACTGGACTAGGTCTCAGGGTTTTTCTGTATTTTCGGTTTCCTTGTAAAAAATCTTTTTGTGTGTTGTTACTTTACTTTACCCATTATAACTATTATTTTAGTTATAATAAAGTAATTGTACTTGTACATTAACCAAAACACTTTGTTTTGATCCCTGTAGTTAGGTTTGGTTTTGATACCTATTCTATATACCAAGTGTGCACCTTGTGGTTGTTATCTTCTTAACAGTCTTTATCAAAATTAGATCGGTGTGTGTCATATAGGTTGATATCGAAAAGATTGTGGTGTATCAGGTACCCTCGTCATGTCAATTGGTACCAGAGCAGGCAAACACGGAAAAATCTAACAATCTGTGTTTGGCGCGATCCAAACTTTTAAGACGGGAATCAAAACATGATCATGAAAGAACCTAATATTGATTCTATTAACGTAACACATGGTGTTGAAAGTTTTGAATAAAGACTTCATAAGAGCATCTTATCCAAATCAGTGTCTGCAGATCTTCATGATATCACCTCGAGTGAACCTACTAGACGAGTTCACTGTTAACAGCTCGTTCGGTTCGGAGAACTTAGCAAAAAAAAAATCGTTGGGTTCGGAGAATTGAAAACTCAATAATCCAATTATAAGGTAATCCAATTCTAAGAATTGAATTCCAAGAATAAAATTACCTTTTTAACATATTAGTGTTTGGTTAAGGTAATCCAATTATAAGATATTAAATCGTTGAAAAATGACTAATATATCCCATCAATTGAGAATTCAAAATTAAATGCAACCAAACTGTGAGCTGATTGTTTAACCAGTTCTAAAATGCTAACTAAACTCGACAGTTAAGATGAATCACAAAAAACATACATGGATGAGCAATTTTATCAAGCATTGTTTGTGCATTATAAATAAATAACATTAGAATATCCTTAACCATATTTAAAGACTAAATAACAGACGATTATGATGACATTTTCTGTTTGTGGGTGAAAACTGTTTCTGCTGGTTTTGGTAAATTTGGGTGTGTGGATGAGAAACGAATCTAAACCCTAAACAATGCACTGCACGGGAGTACTTTTGATTCGAGAGATCAATCTGTACAATCCTGGCCTAAACCAAGAAATGGCCGTTCCAGGCTTGCTTCGGTCACAAAGTGAAGGAGAAGGGTTGGTCTTAGGAAGGGAAGCGAAGAAAGTGTTGAGACCAGAATCGTTAGTTCTGAAGGCGTGGTTGTATATGACTTGTATGAGAAAGCAGACCTGGCTTGCAAAATGAAAAGCTATCAGTTCTTTGGTGATTGCTAGATACTGTGTTGTTCTCTGACCAAAACTTGTGTCTGGTGGAAATAGGTGAAACCTATTTATACAAGTCGTAATAAAACGTACCATAGTCTCGTAAGAAGTGGAAACGATTGAGTGGTGGAAAGGTAACGTGTAACGACAGGAATTATGTTTCCATAATGAAGGAGGTGGATCCGTTTACACCATTACTTCTGGCCATTACTAACCGCCCCGCTTTATGACACTTTCTTGTAACTGGCGTATTGCACGCCGCACACTGTAAACCGCCAGACCAATATCCTGATGAGCATCCCCCAGTTTGTGACATGTTTGATGTCTCGAGTGTTTTCGTGGAAAACATGTAGCATTTTGCTACGTGTGGCAAGTTAAAATCAAGAGGCTTGCCGCAGGAAAATAACATGTGATGCTATTAGGCTCGTTTTGGCTGGTCGCCTAAAAATTGCCACAAGTCTGTTAGTTCGGTGGAGAACTTCGATGGCTGAGATAGCATCTCATGAGGAAGGGTAGCCGTTGATTATTGCTACCTTGTGTTGGCGCCTGATAATGGCGCAGTGGCGTTTTGGTATACGCCAGTGGCAATGTGGCATGGCTCATGCATGTCAGTGGCACGGTGGTGCAAGTGGCGCCTAGCGTAGCCATGGACACTAGATTTAGGCGGCTGGCTGCCTAAAACTTGCCACAAGCCTGTCATCTCGGTGGCGGACTTGGATGGTTGAGATTGCATCTCATGAGGCATGGTAGCCGTCGATTATGGCTACCTTATGTTGGCGCCTGATAGTGGTACAGTGGCGCCTTTAGCGCACGCCAGTGGCATTGAGGCATGGATGGCATAGTTCGTGCATACCAGTGGCGTGGCGGAGTGGCTCGCATAGTTTTTGCATGCCAGCGGCACGATGGTGTAAGTGGTGCCTGGCGTAGCCATGCCCACTGAAATTTTGGCACGTTGGTGTTAGACTCAAACGTGGTGTGGAAACATCAGTTTTAATGGACACATTGATCCCCATGCTCTGTGGAACATTGTTTGGCTCGGTTGACGTGGCAACTTTGCCTAAATTATGGTTTGGCATGTTGAAGCCCTAATTAGCATATATGGCATGTAGCATGCGGTAGGTGGCCGCGGCACAGCGGCGTTTCATGTAAACGGTTCCAAAGCCATGCCAAAAGAACCATAGGCAGGCCCTTATGTGAAAATAGCCACATGAGTCAATGTTTCCACGAGTGGAATGTTGTGATGCCTTTATTAGGGTTTCCACATCTCGTGGCGTGTTGTGGGATCGAAGTGGCATAGTTTGTGCCTAGACTAGAAATTAGGGTTTCATCCACTGCCACTAGAGCATGGTCATGCCTCTGGTTAGGATAACCAAATTGAAGTCTGCTGTGGCGTTGGCCACGAACAGAAAGTGGGTTGGCACGTAGGTGCGCTATTTATGGCGCGTTGGCACGTTTGGCGTGTTTTGGCATGCCGCTTTGGCATGTGCGCTCGGTATGCTCGTTTGGCATGTTGGCGCGGTTTTGGGAAGCCAATTTGGCATGGTGACCACTTGACGCAATTTCCACCTCTTTTAATGTTGTGGCAGGCTTAGGGCAACCTGATTGGTCAATAAAAGTAGGGGGGCGTCCAAGCATGGGCGTGGCTACCCTTTTGGAGCGCGTGGAGGGTTTAATGCGACCTGATTGGTCGATGGGGAGTAGGGCCGGCAAATATGGGCCCAAACACAACTCATTGGGAGTGTGGCAGGTTAAGCGACCTAATTGGTCGACAAAGGAATAAAGTCCAGTTGGGTAGCATGGGGCTTGGCCAAGTGGCGCCAGCTAGCCTATAACATGACCACACTTCCCTCGTTGTTGCTCCTACTCCGCGGCTCTTAATCCGTCATGCCATACAAATATTAAGGGTTCTGCAGGGGAACATAAGCACAAGAAAAGTACTCAGCAGGCTCCGAAATTTGTGAGTAATGCAACTAGGAGCTTATATACTCATTAGGCTCTATACTAGTGGACAGTTCATCTAGGAGCTTGAGTTTCAATACAATATGAAGAGAAACATAGGCACTCATCAGATTTGGATATATTCTCCAAATTCCCTGCGGAATATAGACATATCAATCACTACATTTGATGCCGGGTCAGGTAGATAGACTTTTACAAATTTACCCCTGAACTAAAAACAACCATCAACATTAAGTCCCCTGCTTAGCTCGTAACAGTGGTATTGTTGCGGGGTAAGCATAATATGGTGACAGAAAAGGATAAAAATCAAAAGGGCAAGTCATGAAGAGATTTCCAGGAAGAATTTGGCTAACCTTTGGTAGGAGGCATGAGGAATCCGTGATCCTTGTATTGGTGTCTTGGCGTACTTCCGGATTTGCCATAAGGTGCTGGCGTCGGCGCCGGAATTCTGGCTACTGATCGGCGGAGATGGTGCTGCAACTTGGTCCGCGAATCGGTGGATGGCGTTAGCTGGATAGGTCACGGAACGTATGGAGATGACGCTTGGCTTCAGTCTGTGGAATGATGGGAACTGTCTTCAGTCCGCGGAATGGTGGAAACTGGCTTCAGTCCGTGGAATGGTGGAAACTGGCTTCAGTCCGCGGAATGGTGGAAACTGGCTTCAGTCCATGAAAAAGTGAAAAATGGGCTCTGTCCGCGGAATGGTGGAAACTGGCTTCAGTCCGCGGAATGGTGGAAACTGGCTTCAGTCCGCGGAATGGTGGAAAATGGCTTCAGTCCATGGAATGGTGAAAACCGGCTTCAGTCCGTGGAATGGTAGAAACTGGCTTCAGTCCGTGGGATGGTGGAAACTGGCTTCAGTCCATGGAATGGTGGAAACTGGCTTCAGTCCATGGAATGATGGAAACTGGCTTCAGTCCATGGAATGGTGAAACTGGATTCAGTCCGTGAAATGGTGAAAATATGGCGTTGGAACTTTGGCTACCAAACGGTGATGATGGCGCTGGAATTTTGGCTACTAATGGTGATGATGGCGCTGATGGCTTCAGTCCGTGAAACGGTGGAAATGGAACTTGGAAGGCTTGCTGGCTGGATCACAGAATGCTGGAGCGTTGGTGCTAACTTAACCATAGAGTGTTGGAGCCATGGAGAGTTGGCTTGACCACGGAATGCTGGAGCCACGGAGAGTTGGCTTGACCACGAAGTGCTGGAGCCATGGAGAGTTGGCTTGACCACGGAGTGCTGGAGCCATGGAGAGTTATAGGTTGAGCGACTGGTGTTCCTCGTGCTGGCGCGCTGCTGGTTCGGTCATGGAGCGGAGATATTGGCACACTACTTGTTCGGTTATGGAGCATGAGTGTAGTGCGCCTAGTCATCTATTCCCGTTCATGGAGCAATAAGGAATCCTTATTCTGTTCAAACTCTAGAATCTGCATTCGTATGAAAAGAGGTATCGACTCCCTTCTGTTTTTGTTGTTCGCCCGGCTCCGTGCTTTCATCTGCAGCATCTGGCTCCTCTTCGTCATTTGTTAGCGATGGTATAGCGAGCATTAATGGCAACAAAGCAATCTCCAATAGCTATAATCAACAACAAGGCAAGCCAGGAGAACTCAAGGTAGGTGCTCTCGCATGTATCCACCCAAAAGTACCATCGATCTTCTCCAGAATGTGTAATAAGGTTCTGACTCCAGAAGAATGAGTATCTAACCTCTCCAATGGATTTCAAAATTTACCAAACTCTATTGCGCTCTTGGGATGGATGGATGAAATCATGTCAGGGCTAATTTTGGAGATTATGGTTGTGTTGTTGGTTCATCCTTGACTTTAGGTTATTTGGTACCTAGACTTTCTAATTGAGATGATGATATGTTGTGGATGCTTGTATGGTATAAATTTTCCGGAGCCATTGGGTGAAATATATGAGTTGAGAGACGTTCCGTTGCCGACGTGTTACTATCAAGTCTTCAAGGATTTCGCTCCAAGTGACATCCTTTGAACCATCCTCTGAATTTTTGACTATTGCATGGAACGGGATGCGGTGAGCAGTCCCCAGTTATACTTCTGTTAGATCCGATGGCGTGGCCGGATATGTGAATGTATCTCTGTGGCTTTCTTTTGGAGTCTTCGATGGTTGTCAGGATGGACTGCAATGAGCAGTCCCCAGTCACAGTTCTCTTTAGTTTCTGAAGTTGATTTCTCCGAGCAGGCTTGGGATCCGCCGCGGCCTCGTAAAGTGTTGCGGGCGCCTTCTGGATAGAGAGGTGATGATATTCTTACACTACACCCATGAAGAGTAGATGACCTTATCGTGGTTATGACTTTTGGGTTGACCGTGTCTCCTGAGCTTTGATAATGAAGGGATTCCGTGTAGAGCCTCAGTCCCCAAGTTTGGTTTACACGTTTCTATCTTGTATGGTCGGTGAGTTGACCATGATAAAGATATCATCTTGCATCCGTACTGGAGACTCTAATACTTCTTCCATGTGAAACTAAAATATGCAGAAGTATGGATTACCTTTGTAGTGGTTGTTGTTATGGTAAACCTCTGGCTGGTATCAACAAACGAGCAGCAACAGTTCTTGGAAGTAGACGTGATCCGAAGAGACTACATTGTCGTGGAAACAAAATAGGCTGGTAGGAATTGCATGGGCGTCCATGGAAGCAAAGGGATTGGATGGATGCGTAAGCGAGTAAACTGTCCACGACCACGAGCTTTGGAGAGATGGATCAAAAATTGGCCACAACTACGAACCTTGGCTGGTTGTGATCACGATCCCTGACATGGAGGAGTGGCGACTTCTGGAGAGAATGTTGAAGCGGTTTCTGGAGAGAAACATTGAAGCGGAGCGGCTTCTGGAGAGAATGTTGAAGCGCCTTCTGGAGCTAAACGTTGAATCGGAGCGGCTTCTGGCTCTGGAAGCGGAGAGGCTTCTCGAGAGAATGTTGAAGCGGCTTCTGGAGCGAAACATTGAAGCGGAGCGGTTTCTGGAGAGAATGTTGAAGCGACTTCTGGAGCGAAATGTTGAAGCGGAGCGGTTTCTGGATCGAAACGTTGAAGCGGAATGGCTTCTGGATCTGGAAGCGAAGCGGCTTCTCGAGAGAATGTTGAAGCGGCTTTTGGAGCGAAACATTGAAGCGGAGCGTCTTCTGGGGAGAATGTTGAAGCGGCTTCTGGAGCGAAACATTGAAGCAGAGCGGCTTCTGGCTCTGGTAATAAGAGGCGTCACGTCAGAGGGGATGCTTCTGGTATTGATGGTATCGGTGGTAGAGGATGCAACGCCATGGTGTTGGTCAATCCCTTTTTTCCCTCGTCCGATACAGCTACATACTCTATTCTCTTAAGGGTCTCTCCACAAAACTTAATTTTCAGGTTGCAAATCCAAGTTTATTATGTGACGCAATCCTGGCCGTAAGAAGTCCCTAGTCGTCATTTATTGTCTGAGCAAATTACCTTCAGGTCGCTTGTATCAGAAACTATCAAAAGCAGCGCCATTGCTCGGTTTGGCATGTGCACTTGAGGAGGAGACTTTCTAGGTGAGTCACAGTATGATCTCTAGAAAGAACTTCCTTTCTTTACAACAAATCAACAATGGTAATGGGGAATCGGCTTGCTCTGGCTCCTCCGGTCTCTCGTCCTGGCAGCAACGGCTCTGGCTCTGGTGACCGGAAGTGTAACGCCTGAATGAACATTTTCCGCGCTGCTGGTATTGACAGGTGGCGCATTAATGCCACTGGAAGGAACATTAATACCGAGGATGATTTCAGCACTAGTGTTTTCAGGGTTTGTTGATGATCCGGACCTGAGTTCTACCATCTTAAGATCGGGTTTGAAAAATGAAATTGGAAATTGGAAATTGATATTGCAACCGAGAGATTAATGTCCCACTGTGGTCGCCAATTGTTTGTGGGTGAAAATCGTTTCTGCTGGTTTTGGTAAATTTGGGTGTGTGGATGAGAAACGAATCTAAACCCTAAATAATGCACTGCACGTGAGTACTTTTAATTCGAGAGATCAATCTGTGCAATCCTGTCCTAAACTAAGAAATGGCCGTTCCATGATTGCTTCAGTCACAAAGTGAAGGAGAAGGGTTGTTCTTAGGGACGGAAGCGAAGAAAGTGTTGAGACCAGAATCGTTAGTTCTGAAGGCGTGGTTGTTTATGACTTGTATCAGAAAGCAAAACTGGCTTGCAAAATGAAAAGCTATCAGTTCTTTGGTGATTGCTGGATACTGTGTTGTTCTCTGACCAAAACTTGTGTCTGGTGGAAATAGGTGAAATTATTTATACAAGTCGTAATAAAACGTACCCTAGTCTCGTAGGAAGTGTAAACGGTTGAGTGGTCGAAGAGTAACGTGTAACGTCAGGAACTATGTTTCCATAATGAAGGAGGTGGATCCGTTTACACCATTACTTCTTGCCATTACTAACCTCCCCGCTTTATGACACTTTCTTGTAACGGGCGTATTGCACGCCGCACGTTGTAAACCGCCAGACCAATACCCTGATGAGCATCCCCCAGTTTGTTACATGTTTGATGTCTCGAGTGTTTTCGTGGAAAACATGTAGCTTTTTTCCACATGTGGCAAGTTAAAATCAAGAGGCTTGCCGCAGGAAAATAGCATGTGATGCTATTAGGCTCGTCTTGGCTGGTCGCCTAAAACTTGCCACAAGTCTATTAGTTCGGTGGCGAACTTCGATGGCTGAGATCGCATCTCATGAGGAAGGGTAGCCGTTGATTATGGCTACCTTGTGTTGGCGCCTGATAATGGCGCAGTGGCGTTTTGGTGTACGCCAGTGGCAATGTGGCATGGCTGGCATGGCTCGTGCATGCCAGTGGCACGGTGGTGCAAGTGGCGCCTGATGATAGACACATTTTTGTGTCTAAATTGTACTCAATGTCTCTATTGTTAGTGCTCGATTTTTGTACTAATTTTGATGCTTTGTGTGTTTGTAGGTGTTTTTGGAGAAATACACTTGTGTGGAAAAAGTTGCTCAAAAAATGCTATTTGGACTCCCGGAGAAAAGTACTAAAGGCACCCTCAATTCGGATAAGGGGCACCTTAGTTGGGAACCTGCTATTCGCACCCCAAGTTTGGTTAGGGGGACACCATCTTCAACATTTCAAAAATTCGTTTTGGTGGGAAAATTTTATTCTCAACTGTGTAACTTTCGATCGATTCTTGAAGGAGTTCTGGGTAGACTAAAGGGCTGAAACTTAATGGGTAGTTGTGATATGTCCTAACAAAGCTAGTATGGGTGTTTGTTTCGATCAAATTTGTCTGGATAACTTGGTTTAATCCAAACAGGGAGTTGGAGGAAAAACATGAGCTTACACGAGTTGTGGTGAATCTAAACGTGTACTGCACGTGTTTGGAAGCCTTAATCAACACTTTGGAACGTGAAGAAGATTTATAAGGAATTTAATCCAGCTGCAGATGCGTAAAAATCAATATCATTGATAAAAAAAGAAAGAAAATATCCAGAGTAAAAGAAGATTATTTGGGATTAATAGAGGAGATTCAACGCGTGTTTTTTCTTTAAATAGATTCCCTGGGAGTCCTAGAGAGGGTGTCGAGAGTCTGGGGGCTGAGGAGAGCCAGAGAAGAAGAAATTCGAGTTTTCCCAAACTCGGTTTCTGTTGTTGCTGCTGCTGCTGCACCAAGAACACGAAGAACATAAGACCCACACAAAGCAGTCTTATTTTGCTACAGTTTCAGCGAATTTCGTGCGACAGTCTTATTTGTTATAGTGATAGTCTTATTTGTTACTGTCGCAGGACAGTCTTATTTGCCGAGGGTCGTAGTTCTCTAGTTTGTAACAAATATAATTGTTACAAACCCGGTTTTGAATTATTTCTCCCTTTTTATCATTTGTAAACACCCTTTGAGCAATAATAATGATTTTTGAGCGTGTTTCCAACATGATGAGCGGCTAATTCTCCCACAACCAAGGCAATGAGGGAGCTATTTATGCATGAATAATTGGTAACTATTTTATTTTCTCTAATATTTACTGTTTTTGCAGAGTTTTAAATTGTTTGCGTAATTTTCCTAATCAGTTGTGATTCAATTAGATAGGTTATGCTTTGTTTAGATAATCTATGCTTAAGGGATACAATTGATGTTTGAGAATTTGCTTGATTATTAGTGAGTTAAGATATAAAGGACTTAAAAGATAATTAGAGTTTTGGATTATTTACCATCATTAATTCACGTGTAATAGTGGAATCAGTGTCTTGGTTGTTTTCTCATACTTCTCGCCCACTTTATTAATATTTTTGTATATAATTTTATTAAATCTTTAAATTTAATCTTCACAAGTCCGAGAGTTTGAACCTCATTACTACAACAACATTCAAAAAAAAATATAATCACCTGAAGTAGCCATGGCCACCTAAAACTTGTCACAAGCCTGTCATCTCGGTGACGGACTTGGATGGCTGAGATTGCATCTCATGAGGAAGGGTAGCCTTCGATTATGGATACCTTCTATTGGCGCCTGATAGTGGTACAGTGGCGCCTTTAGCGCATGCCAGTGGCATTGCGGCATGGCTGGCATAGTTCGTGCATGCCAGTGGCGTGGTGGAGTGGCCGGCATAGTTTGTGCATGCCAGCGACACGATGGTGTAAGTGGCGCCTGGCGTAGCCATGGCCACTGAAATTTTGGCACGTTGGTGTTAGACTCAAACGTGGTCTGGCAACATCAGTTTTAATGGCCACATTGATCCCCATGTTCTATGGAACATTTTTTGGCTCGGTTGACGTGGAAACTTTGCCTAAATTAGGGTTTGGCATGTCGAAACCCTAGTCAGCATATATGGCATGTAACATGCGGTAGGTGGCCGCGGCACAGCGGTGTTTCATGTAAACGGTGGCAGAGCCATGCCAAAAGAACCATAGATAGGCCTTTATGTGAAAATGGCCACAAGAGTCAATATTTCCACGAGCGGCATGTTGTGATGCCTTTATTAGGGTTTCCACAGCTCGTGGCGTGTTATGGGCCCGGAGTGGCATAGTTTGTGCCAAGACTAGAAATTAGGGTTTCATCCACTGCCACTAGAGCATGGTCGTGCCTCTGGTTAGGATAACCAAATTGAAGTATGTTGTGGCGTTGGCCACGAACAGAAAGTGGGTTGGCACGTAGGTGCGCTATTTATGGCGCGTTGGCATGTTTGGCGTGTTTTGGCATGCCGCTTTGGCATGTGCGCTCGGCATGCTCGTTTGGCATATTGACGCGGTTTTGGGAAGCCAATTTGGCATGGCGACCACTTGACGCAATTTCCACCTCTTTTAATGTTGTGGCAGGTTTACGGCAACCTGATTGGTCAATAAAAGTAGGGGGCAAGCCAAGCATAGGTGTGGATACCCTTTTGGCGCGCGTGGCGGGTTTAATGCGACCTGATTGGTTGATGGGGAGTAGGGTCAACAAATATGGGCCCAGCCACAATTCATTGGGAGTGTGGCAGGTTTAGAGCGACCTGATTGGTCAACAAAGGAATAAGCGCCGGCTGGGTAGCATGGGGCGTGGTCAAGTGTGGCCGGCTAGCCTATGGCATGGCCACACTTCCCTCGTTGTTGCTCCTACTCCGTGACTCTGTTTATTCTTTGCTTTCTGACTGAGTATTTTTGTGCAAGGGCCTTAACCTTGGTACTTGGAGGTCCGTGCTACTCTGCTGCGAGTGAACACAAATCAGTCATGCCATACCAATATTAAGGGTTCTGTCGGGGAACATAAGCACAAGAAAAGTACTCAGCAGGCTCCGGCATTTGTGAGCAATGCAGCTAGGAGCTTATACACTCATTAGGCTCTATACTAGTGGAAAGTTCATATAGGAGCTTGAGTTTCAATATAATATGAAGAGAAACCTAGGCACTCATCAGATTTGGATATATTCTCCAAATTCCCTGCGGAATATAGACATATCAATGTCTACTACATCTGATGTCGGGTCAGGTAGATAGACTTTTACAAATTTAGCCTGAACTAAAAACCACCATCAACACTTTGATACCTAGCAATTAAATATATATGATTCATAGAAAACATAGTGAATTCAATTTAAAAATAAATAAATATGGTTATGGTTTTTCCGTACCTAAAGTTGCTTAAATGAAATAGATTTAATACATTGATGTTTCTGATAATAAGAGCTCGCGTGAAGAATTAGAAGTCGAAATTAAAAAAAAAATCGTCATGGGAATTCCAGCTCAATCTGGTTGTGAAATTGAGAAAAGAAACACAATTTCTAAACAGGAAGTTGATACTTGATCATGGGTAATTAGCTAATTTGCTAGTTCGATTGGTTTAGATTCCCCATAATTGGATTTTATTCTCTCCTTCAACAAATGCAATTGAAAACCGGGTTTTGAGGGTAATCGAAATGGGGTGATTACCCTATAATCGAATTACCGAGCTTCCAATTTTCCCAACCGAACACGTTGTAATGATGTAGAAATTTTTGATAATTGGGAAACCCGTCTAGAAATACAATTAGATGAAATTTTCGATGAAGGTGACTCAGATTTTGATCGTGATGTAGATGAGGATATATCAGCATACTCTAAGCTATTGGAACCTTTGACAAAGAAAAAACTGACAACTTCTGACTTCGTTTCTCATATGACTCCTCTTTATCGAGAAAACAAGAAATTGAGAAAGGTTTTCCAAGGTCATGATAGTAGTTATCGCCTCATTAAATTTCTTTTTAAGGATTGTGAAGAATATCCAAATTCAAAGAAACTTGAATGTGAAAATATTCATAGAAATTTACATTTGTTGAAAAAGAAACTTATTAAATCTGAAACAACGATTAACTATTAAAAAAAAGAGTTTTGAAGAGAAAAAATGTGCATATTTCTGTCCAGAAAACCCCTTGAGGCTGATCTAGCTGGTACTCTTGATAAAATGAAGACGTCGGAAGAAGAAAATTTAGACTTGAAAATATTCAATAATAGCTCAAGTTATTTAACCTCAATGTTAGAAGCAAGTAGAAATCATCGCGATATACGAGGATTGGGCTCTAAGAGAATAAACACTTCTAACTCCAGCAAAGAGGTAAAATTCATCGAAGCTATAAATTATTCTCAACCAAAAGGTTCCACGGATGTCAATAGAGGGCTCCTTTATTCTTGTAAAGTAGTAAGGCTTGTTGAACCTAAGAGTCATGTTGAATCAAATTCTTCAAATGCTGCTATCAAAGAAAATTCTTTTGCTAATGTCAGGAAAGCGAACTCTATAGATGGAGAGGGGAAGAAGAAAACTCACTAATCTCTAATGCAAGTAGATCCACAAAAAGGTAACATTAAAACTCATAGTTCTTATGACACTATGCATTTTTATTATTGTGGTATTAAAGGGCACTTATAAAGGGGATGCAATGTTCGTAAGATGCAAGAAGCACTTTCTTTTGTATCAAATTAATTAGCTAAGTTTGCACCCTTAAAGAGCTCAAATCTCTCTTGCCAAAGTTTAAACAAAAAAAAAACTATCATAATGATAGCTCGGTATTTGCCTATCATTCGACAAAGGCATCTCATAAAAGACCTGACACTGGAAAGAGAGATGACTTTGTTAATACAAGGACAAGATTTAATGCTCCAACTTGGAAAAAGATGGTTTCACAAGACATCTAAAAGGATAATCATCCATGTCCTAAAATTAAAGAAACTTCTGTGAAACCCATCTATATATGGATCCTGAAGTCCACCATCCAAGCAACATAAGAGATATCTAAACGATCTATAGAAAGACACACAATTGTTGATCTTAGATGACCATGGTTACAAGTGTCTAGTCAACAGAATTATAAATGACTAGAAG
Organism: Papaver somniferum; assembly: GCF_003573695.1. Taxonomy (NCBI): domain Eukaryota; kingdom Viridiplantae; phylum Streptophyta; class Magnoliopsida; order Ranunculales; family Papaveraceae; genus Papaver; species Papaver somniferum. Next base: position 112,394,148 of record NC_039366.1, on the reverse strand, counting down.
ATATCTGGTGTCACTTGTACAAGTACATGTCGTTTTATATCACCTCATCACAAGACATGGAAAAAGAAATCAATCAAAAATTTAGACAGCTTATGAGCTATTTTTTTCACAATTATGCCATTATTTTCACCTCTTATTTACTTAGGTTTTACGAATTTCTGATAATAAAGGGCATAATGGACTTTTGTGAATTAACTTTTGTATCTCTACAAAAGTAAAAAAAGGTATTATTTTTTGCTATCGAGGTTTTAGTAATCTCTTTCAGGAATGGGATAGACAGAAATCGCAAATTTCTCTTTGCCTCAGACTTTGTGGTTCCCCAAGATGGATACCTGAAAAAATATTCTTAAGTGATCAGTTTTAAGGTCGTTCTTAAGAGGTGGTTAATAATTAAGCCTTCTTAGATAACTGAGTGTAAGGTTCCATATTTGTGAGGTTTGCTAGCTTTGTATATTGCAAACAGATTTCCAAGCCTTGATCTATTCGATCTAAAGGGAAGTCAAATAGGCTTATTTGTTAGAGGAAGGTTGGTATCAAAAGTCTTCACTTAGGTTGAAGAAAATCTTAGGCTATAAAGGACGTCAGCTAAGGAAATTAATTGCGTAGAGCCTTGCGAGACTCCAGAGAAGTAAGAAGAAAGACTACAGTTGAATTGCTTGGAGGGTGAACCCGGTCTCAACTACGTTCCACTCCAAAATCTGATAGTAGGTTAGTGTATATAGCGTCTTAATCCAAGTCGGTGTTCAAATCTGGACGAGGTCCCATTTTTTTTTGCAGTTACAGTTTTCCTCGTTAACAAAATTCTTTTGTGTGTGTGCTTTTACTTTTCCGCATCTTTTGATTGTTAAAAGTACTACACAGGTTCATATTTCTATCAAAATGAAAAAGTTGGTGGTGTACTTGGTACCCTCTCATTTTCAATTGGTATCAGAGCAGGTTCATCGTAGTTCTTGTCTATTCCAAGGTTCGTCTCTTCTGCTATACGATTATTCAAGAACTATTAATTGAGCAATAATATTTATACTAATTACAAAGTTCTCTTCGTCCCAAAGTTTGTAATTCTACAAGATTTAAGTCTGGTTTCAGATTGACCTTGTGTGGTGGAATCAATTAGGCATCTTTATAACCTTTTAAAGAGAGTAAGCGATCCTAATTATTGAGGTTTGCTTGATATCTTCTTTATCATTGAAATGGCGCTTATAAGCAAGCATATTCTCAATATCTTGATTGAATATCTGTCTGAACGAAATCAACATCTATATTTTAGAGACATATTATTCAAAATATTCACTTCGACTGAAGTAACTCCTTGCAAAGGACGTCATCTAGAGGAGCCAAGTGCATAAGGTCTTATCAGACCCAAGATACATAAGGAGTATGATTGAAGCTGAGTTGACCGGAGGGTCGATTCGGCCTCAACTACGTTCTAGTTCGTTGTCTGATAGTAGGCTGGTGTTTTAATAGAATGTGATGTTCAAGATGGACTAAATCCCATAAATTTTCTAATATATTGCAAATTTGTTTTGTTCACAAAATTCTTGTGTGTGTATGTTTTTTACTTTTCCCGCATTGAGAGTTTTCTTTTAATTATTTTAAGTATTACTATACAGGTTCATTCTCATATTAAACAAAAAAGTTGGTGATGTACTAGGTACCCTATATTTTTCAATTGGTATCATAGCTTGTCCATGTACCGTGGAATCACATCCGACATGATGATCCCTTGTTTGATAGCTAGGAGCAATCCTTGTTTGAAACTATCGTAAATGACATGTACACAGACTTTGTAAAAGTTATCGATACCTTTTGGCATAAGAAACATCAAACTATAAGGAAAATTGATGGATTTTTTTGTGCACTCTATATCAAGAATTCGGACTTGCATGAAGAATCTAAATTGAGGCGATTTTTCAAGAGAAATTAGATGATCAAATCCAATTAAATAAGGATACTCTTGCTAAGCTAGCTGATTCTGAGGCTATCCTCGCAAAAAAAAAAATATTTGGATTCGGAACATGAAAAGAAAAAGTCTATGTCTCCTGAGGATTCTAGTCAAACTTTTTATTCTTTCCTAAAGACTTGTTGAATATCAGTTAACAGACACGACACCTGCTTTGTAAAACCTGATATGATTCGGACACCGTCTAAAATTAAATCCAAGAGATTCGTCTCCGACCCTGTCTATTGTTTACGTATTTTGTGTTGGATGGTCATTATCAACGCACATGTAAACTTTTTATAAAAAATATTATTATGGCTAGGAATCTTCATTGGAAGGCTCAAAAACTTTACTATAAAATCAAAAAGTTTACACAAAATCTGACGAAGCACAATAAACAGCGCAACATTTATTTGTAAGTATGGGAGCTTCTTTCTCTTAAATCCATTTTACCGTTCCAATGGTTTCTCGATAGTGGATGTAGTCGGTACATGATAGGAGATCTATTGTAGATTAATAATGTTAATAACTATAAAGGAGGAATTGTATCTTCCGGAGATGGGATTTTTTGCTACATTAACAAAAAGGAAACATTCAAACTGCCTAGAGTTCCTGAAATTCACGATGTTGTTTATGTTAAAGGTATGGCCATTAATCTTCTTTCTATTAGTCAAATTTGTGAGAAATACCATAAGGCTGTCTTCAGTACTAAAGGATGTGATATTAAAGATACGTCAGAAAAAGTAATTTTCATGGCATTGTTGGAAACAAAATAATTGTTATCTTTTCATGTTTTCATTAAACATGTTGAGCTTATTGATTCTGAGTTTTATTCATAGTTGGTTTTGTACTGAAATCTAAATACTAATCTCATACCATTAATTATAATCTGAGAATAATCTATCTTAAACCATTCGATCATGTCAAAAGAAAAACGAAGAATAAAACACAAGTTACCGATGTTCGAACACCGTTAGACAGAGCCTTAGAGATTTGACGTTTTAGGTTGGATTTTAATCTATTTCCTACATACTTTGAAAAATGGCTTGGAAAAACGATGCTCAGAACCAACTTGATACCATTAGACTTTGATCTTCCGGGAATCCTCCATGGTTTAGATTCCACCATGCTCTTGTGTTGTATCTAGATTCTAAAGTGACATACATAATATTGTGCAAATATTTACCTTGCGAGGATCCAACCAATAGTAGACTACAAAAAGTAGCTGTATTTTAACAGGTAGCCCTTTGACATCTGGGTCATAGTACGAGTCAAAGGGAAATGAGAGCTATTTTTATGCTTAAAGTTAGAACCAAACCACTATTCCTTATGCAGTTGTGATGTTTATGAGCAGTGCTATTCCGGAGTGCTATCCCGTACGATTTTGCGGAATACCTTTCTGCTCAAGCGGTTTCTAAAGCGTTAGATCACTATGTCCCACATCTAAAACCAGATCTGGAAGTCTTAAACCGTTTAGGAAAATTGATGAGTCCTGAACTGAAGGTAGTGAATCCTGAACCGAATGCGAATCCAACTGTTAATTTGATCATCCAACGTCTTAGAAGGCGCTTGAGCAGAAATTCATCCCACAAAGTCATACGGGATAACATTTTCACAATCAAAGGATGCTTGCAAACTTCAGGTAACATGCTTCTTTACTGAATTTGTTGAGCTTGACCGTTTTTTTTTACTCCATTATGACCAGTTATTAGTATATATGCCTTGTTTACGTTCAATTTTGTGAATTTCATCATGTAAAATATCTCATATACATTAAAATATCAGATGGATTTAAAACCCTGACCCACTTTTTTTTTTTATAAGAAAAAGAGTCTAGGCAACTATAAAGTTTGCCCACTCACGGTTACATCTAGGATGATGCCTGTGCTGACTCGAGCGCCAGGTTCATCCCTCAAAAGGACATTAATGTTATTACAATGATCCAAATCATAGGAGTTTGTAGGGATCTGTAAAGCATGCAAGATAGTAATTAAATTTGTTCCTCTCCAGGTAGAATCAGAGAAGAGGAGGGACTGCCTGGCCAGATTAGTGGCTGCTCTGTTCTGTTGAACTGTCACTTTGGATAGCTTCCCGAGCACAAAATTAACTTGATGATTGTTGTGATAACTGTCTTGTTGTTTTGGACTTCCTATTGTGAAACGTTGTTGTACTTCCTCCTGGTAATACTCTTGTATGCCTTGAATTGTTACTTCAGATTCAGCAGCAAAGTTGATGTTGGCTTGCTGCATGGTTTTTCCCCAAGTCAGTGCTAGTTGATCTCCTCTGCTGGCTCGCTCGGTTCTGCTGATTCCATTGGAATAGTCTTTGAAGTTTCTGATGCCCACACATTTACATGTGAAAGACATGGCAATAAGAGAGTAGTTAGTATAAGATTGGGCATCACTAGTAGCTTGGTAAAGCTCTGCAGGATCAATGTGTAGGCTAATATTGATTCCAAATTTATCAGAAGTGTGATTATGAGGACTGTAGTTTCCAGAAGGAGAATTTGAGCTGTTTTTCCGATAGTATAGATTATTCAGGATGTGCCCTGGCTTATGGTGGATTCATGGCTACAGAGGTGTTGAGTAATATCCATAGCAGTAGCACACACTGTTGGAGTGAGTTTTCTGAAAACCCAGTCGCATCTGGCTTTCCATATGAACCAACATGTAGTGGAAAATGTTTCATTCCAGCTAACCATGTTGTTGTCATCTTGGAACCAGTTGTTTAGACAATCATGGAAATTATTGTACTGAGTGAAGAGATTATGATTTTGGCCAAACAGTTTTCTCCAAACATCAGTAGCAGCAGGGCATGAGAGAAGAACATGAGTTATATCTTCAGCACCATTTTTGCAATAGGTGCATAAAGGATCAATGTAACTCAAAGTTGGTAGGATGCCATGGGCACATTTCCAGATGAAGAGCTGAATGGCAGGGTTTGTATCAAGACCCCAGATTTGAGTCCAAGGGGCAGTTGGAGTATCTGAGGTATATTTAACTTGGATCTGTTTATCATAAAGTGATTTGACTGAAACTTGTTGTTGTTGGTGAGGGACCATCTGATTTCATCTTGTTCATCCATGAAGTGAGGTGTTTAAATAATCAGGTTTTGAATATCAGGTGAGAACCATTGGTTAATAATGTTGATATCCCAATCCCCATGGGTATTGAAGAGCTGATTAACATATATGAGATTCTCTGAGAAGAGGCTTGGTTTTTGAAGTCTCCCTGGGAGGTTTGTGACCCATCTGTCATCCCAAATATGTATGTTCACTCCATTTCCCACCTTCCAAATGTAATATTGTTGGAGAAGATCTATGCCTTCCATAATTCCTTTCAAGATCCAAGAGTCTGTGGCCTTTGGTTTGATATCTAATCTTATGATTTCAGTGTTGGGATAGTGGGATGCCTTCATAGTACTGCTCCATAGGGAGTTTGGCTCTGAGACAAGTCTCCAAGCAATTTTAGTAAGCATAGCCATGTTGAAGATTTCCATGTTTTTGAATCCCAGACCTCATAATTCTTTGGGTTTGTTTACTGCATCCCAAGCAAAGTAATAGACTCCTTTGGATCTGTCTTGTTCTTTATTCCAGAAAAAGTCTCTTTGAATGGCATTGATCTCATTGCAGATGGTTTTTGGAATTTTGAAGCAGTTCATTTGGTATATACTAGTTGTGGAAGTGACAGACTGAATCATTATCATTTTTCCAGCAGTAGAGAGAGTGGTTTTCCATCCAGCAAATCTGAATTTAAGCTTGTCTACACAAGGCTTGAAAGCTTGGATCTTGCTTTTTGTGGTGAACAGAGGGGAACTCAGATACTTGTATGTTGGATTAATCCTTTGAACCTTCAAAGTATTACTGATGTTATCAGCAATGTCCGGGACAGTGTTCTTGCTGAAGAAGATACCAGATTTTGAGAATTTTATCAACTGTCCGGAGGATTGACCAAATTCCTTAAAAATCTGAATGAGATTATTGCATTCCTGCAGATTAGCTTTGCAGAATATCATGCAGTCATCAGCAAAGAGCAGGTGATTGATAGTCGGTGCATCCTTGCAAATCTGGATACCATGAATTTGTTGATGAGTTTCAGCATGGGTTAGATACCTGGATAGGGCTTCCATACAGAATAAGAAAAGATAGGGGGATAAGGGGTCCCCTTGTCTTAGCCCCCTAGAGGGTTTGAAGAATTTTCCTGGAGATCCATTGACCAGCACAGCCATACTTGTAGTGGAAATGCATTGAGATATCATGTTGCACCAATGAGAGCTGAATCCCATCTGAGATAAAACCTGAAGAATAAAGTCCCAATTGACTCTATCAAATGCCTTTGCCATATCAATTTTAATTCCCATTGTGCCATTGTTTCCTTTTTTTCCTATTCTAGTATTCATGTGGTGAATAATTTCATGAGCTATGGCTATGTTGTCAGAAATTTGCCTTCCATGGATGAAAGCAGATTGAAAAGGGGATATTAATTTTGGTAGAAGAGGTTTTAGTCTTTGGGCAATGAGTTTTGAGATGATTTTGTAAGTAGTGTTACACAGGGATATTGGTTTGAATTGAGCTGGTGTGATAGGTTTTTCAGTTTTGGGAATGAGGGATATGAAGGTGGAGTTCATTTCTTTGAGGATATGCCCAGTTGTGAAGAAGCTTTGAACCATGCGGATGATGTCTTCTCCCACAATGTCCCAGCTAGCTTGAAAAAAGTTTGGGGGAAGCCATTAGGACCTGGAGCTTTGTCACCAGTCATCCTGAAGAGAATGTTTTTGATTTCCATGGGTTCAGGTGTTCTGATAAGGTTCTGATTCTCTTGGGTAGTAACTGTGGTGAGTTTGAGCTTTATAATGAAGGGGTTGATATTGATGGGTTCTTCAGTGGCCATCTTGGCAAAATGATTGGTGAAAGTTTGGGTAATTTCAGCAGTATCATGGATCCAAGTACCATCTTCCTGTTGGATAGAATCAATCATATTCCTCCTATATCGTTTCTTAGCAGCAATGTGGAAGTACCCTGTATTTTTATCTCCAAGCTTGATATGTAGGTCTCTGCTCTTGGTCTTCCAGAAAGATTCTTGCACATGTTGCCAATGTGCCACCTGAATTCTTGCTTCTTTTAGCTCTGCTCCTCTAGATGAAGTAAACTGAGTTTTTGTTATCCAATCCAGATGTTTGATGCAATCTTCTAAATTAGTTTTGATGTTGCCATAGACTTCCTTATTCCACTTCTTTAGCTTGACTTTGATGTCTCTTAATTTCCTTGCTATTTTTATGGCTAAAGATCCTTTATGAGTTATCTTCCAGCAGTCGGCTATAATGCTTTTGCAGTCTTCATGATCAAGCCAGGGACAAAAGAATCTGAAGGGGATTTGACCATGTCTCCAGCTAGGATTGGTATTGAGAATGATTGGGTTATGATCAGAGCCTAAGGCTGTGAGGTTTGAGATGGTGGTATTTGGGTGGTTGTCTAGCCAAGCTTCATTAGCTAGGCCTCTATCTAGTCTTTGCTCTGTGAGCTGAGTACCAGATCTCTTGTTAGTCCACGTGAAATGGCATTCAGTGTAGCTTAGATCAGAGAGATTTGCTTCTTCTATCTTGTTTAGGAAAATATTCAGCTTCAACTTGATTGATGGGATGCTGGATAAATTTTTCATGATCATGAAGGACAAAGTTGTAATCTTCCATAATCAACCAAGGTAAGGAGTTAGCAGCAAAGGTTTTTTCAATCATACTCCAGGAGTGTAATTTATCATTAGTAGTAAAGGGACTCCCATAGTAACTAGTAAATAGCCAAGGTTCACCATGTAAAGGTTTAATGATGGCATTTATATGATGGTCAGAGATATCCTCAATGGTGACATCAAGGTTGGTTTTCCAAGCAAGAACTAATCCTCCAGCTGTTTTAGCTTTGCCCTTTGGTTCTACAAACCAGAAATTAATGACTCCTATATTTCCTAGGAGTTTTTTTAGATTTCTAGCTTGTTTTTTGGTCTCAGATAAGAAGATTACTTCTGGATTATGTTTATTTAGCATGCTGTCTAGGTATCTAATAGTGTCAGCTTGTCCTAATCCTTGTCAATTCCAAGCTATGACAGAGTAAAATTGCCAAAAATAAGATATAATAGGATATGAGAAAATGATGATTTTGTAACCTAGGAATGAGTAAGATATCCTAGCAAAGTAACTGACAGTTAACCAAAGGTCAATCCTCATAGTTAAGATTCTGCGAGTGTAATTATATAACTGGATTATGATGTGAGTTACCTGGTTGTTTGTAGGAAAATTATCTCCTTCCAGATTGCTAGTATTATTGCTTGATAATTGTTCCTCATCCATTGTTTGCTGGTTGTTGTACTTCTTAGCTGAGTGGTATGCATTCCACTGCATTGTTTGGTCCTCTGGCTCATACAGTTTACATTTAGGATCCACAAGGTGGGGGTGTTGATCATCATCGACAGCTTTTAATTTTAGCTCATTTCTTCTCCTCTCCCATAGTAATCTTTTTTCTCTGGAGTGATCCTCCATCATCTGCTGTTGTATGACAGCTAAGGTGGGGATGTTTTGGGATCCACTGCTGTTAAATGGTTGGTAAGGAGCAGTGGTTGGGAAGATGGTTGTAGGATCCAGGGTTTCCTTAGTCTCAGTAGGATTGGCAAAATTGTTAAATCTCTTTCTTGCTGCAGTCTTAATATTGGATTTCTTCTTCCCCTGAGAGTCTTTGTTTTTGTAGCTCTCCATCAGTTTCTTATGTCTTTTTTGACAAGCTAAGGCATCAGGGTTTGAGGTTGGAATTTCTCCAGTGATTGGTTTATCCATCCCATCTTTAAAAATCAAATGTTGTGGTGGACTATCAAGTTCTTCACAGTGGTTTCTGAGAAGAGTAGTCTGTTGTGCTTTCCTCATTTTGATAGCAAATTCTTCAGCTCCAGTTTTATCAGTGTAATAATGAAGTAATGGTGGTCTATTTGGGCTAGTTGGGGGAGTGGTGGTTTTGTTGGATGATAGGGGAGAATTGGGTGTGGATGGGAACTTGTTTAGAGGGTTGGAAGTGTATTGTTTGACTGGAGTTCTTTGGGAGTTGTCTTCTTCTTCAATGCATAATGGTCCAGGGTGATCAAGAGTTCTGCAGATTTTGCAGAAAGCAATACCAGTGAGAGCATAAGCTAGCTCAAGCCAGTGAGATGTAGATTCGTCTGCATAAGCATCAATGCCATATTTTATAGGTTGGGTAACATCCACAGTGATATGCACTTCTAGATTCTTCTCATCCTCATCTCTTCCATAAGGTTTCTTAGATCCTTGGTGAATACCAGCTGGAGCAATCATGTTTTTTATGTCTGGGATAATGTGAGTTGGGATTCTCTTAACCAAAGCCCAAATGCAGACTTTATAGAAATTGGCTTCATCAATGAAGTCTGGTCCTGAGGATGGGACTTCAGTTAAAACAATGAGCTTGTTAAAAATTCCTCTTGTTCCTCATTTTCTGAAAATTTTGTAATCTTCAATGCTAGTCAGCCTGATTTGGTAGTAATTTCTTCGTTTCTTCCAGAGAGAGACTTCATCATTCATTTTTAATTCCCAGTTGGTATTGATGAATCTTGTTATTTCTCTTGTTTCATAGGATATGTTGCTGCAGAATCTTCCAATGAAAACCCATTTCCAATCAATCTTCTTCTTTGGTAGAATGTTATCTTTGTTGATGAAGACTTTGGGGAAGAGGTTTGCTGGCATTTTTAGTGAGGATTTCATTTGTTTCACTAGGTTGTTTATATTTTCTGTATTCTTAGTTCATGAAGAGGAGGCCATGGGAGTATGTGGTATGGTTTTAAAAGAACCTACAACTTAGACCTGCAAGTATACAGGGTCAGTTGTAGTGAGTGAGGTAAGAAGGGGTTTGTCCTCAGGGACAAGGAGGGTGTAATGTTATTTCTTTGTGTTTTCCTAACTAATTTCCTAAAGTGGCAGTGACAAGAGCTAAACAATGGGAAGTATACTAGGGCCTTTGAGTCCACCACTAATTTACATTACTTGTTCTGATCCTAACACTAACCTTGTCCTTACAACTGATAATGAAAGGGATGTCAATCCTCTACATATCTAAGGTCAATCTGATATGGATGATTCAATCACAACTAAGATAATCCTCCTAAGTATTAACTGTCTTTTCAAGGTACAACTAATCAAAAGGTTCATATATACTGTTAAGTATGAGTTGCAGTTCTACAACACCGAATAAATCTAACTACAATGGATGCATTACATCCACTGTGAAAGTTTAAGTGTTGAAGTCCTAAGACTAAATTCCATCCTAAACAATTAAGCATAACAAGGTTATTATCATGAACATGAACAACAAATAGCAAATTAGGGTTTCATCTAACCCTAGCAGAACAACTTAGAACATGAACTGTGAATTAAAATTAGAATTGAAACAAAAAAAGTAAAAACCTAAAACTAACACTATTGGTGCTCTGGCTAGCCCAGGCATACCCCTAACATTACAAACACCATGTTCTATTTATAGTGCAGAATCCCCAAATTTCTAAACCCTAATTTTTGAAAGCCTAAAATTTGATTTGGGGATTTTCAATTTGACGTACCCACTTGCGATTTCACCTCGACCCATACCTTCTTCTGTTCTTCCCACTTGTTCTGCTGCTTTTGCTGCTCTTCTTTGTGAACTGTGAACCCTAGCTCGAGTCGTCTCATCAACTCCACACCCTAGGTCAGTGGGATGTGAATTTGATGAAACACCTAGGCTAGGTAGAGAGATGGTGGAGTTGTCGAGTGGTTGTGGTGGTGATGTGGTTCGAGGTCTGGTGGTGGCAGGAGATGGTGGTGATAGAGAAGAGAGGAATTTGGGGAGAAGAGGAGAAGAGGTCGATGAAGAATGGGTTAGGGGATGTTTGGTTTGTGGTGTAGGTGTTTGGCGTTTGGGTGTTTAGCGGGAGTAGCGAACTTTGATGCACAACGAGTAAAGAGCGTTGGATGATCCCATATAGATTGAATCGAACGGCTACGATGGAGAGGTATGTAGCGACCGTTGGATTATGAGATACAACAAAAATGACGGCTTCAGATGGAGTTAGGTACTATGGTGTTTGACATGAGCTTCGGATTTTGATGCACAATGATGAGGTGGCCATTGGATGATGAGATGGATCCAATCTGACGGCTCTCATGGAAATGGGTATGGATAATGGAAATGGATTTGGGTAAGGGTTTTGGGCCTTGGGTATGCCAAGCCCATATATTCTTTAAGGACAATTCTTCCTCTTCAAGCCCAGTTCTAGTTGATCCGGCTCTTGCAAACATCATTCTTCGCTGCCTTTCTGCGGGAGTCTTTGTCGTTTCTTTGCTCTTTTCGCTCCGTGAGTTAACCAGGATTTATTTAGTACCTAAAAATGCAAAATTAATTGAGAAAAGTATTTATTCTTGAAAACAACGAAAACACAGAATATGGGATAAAATGGAGCGTTAGTGCACAAATGATGAGTTAAATGCCAATAAAAGGTGCAAATATATACAATATTTGGCACTCATCAAATACCCCCAAACCCAAATTTTACTTGTCCTCAAGTAAAACAAAACTAAGGAAATCCTACCTATACCACCGTCGTTGGTCTCTCGATTGCATTTAGCGAATGCAATAAGCCTTTTAAACCACTAAGTGTCCCTAGTGGACGAGTTGAAGTCTCGTGAAGGTTTTCTTAGAACGTACCTACAAAGTTCTAGGACAAAATATAAGCTCAGATTCCATGAAATGTGACTTGTGCAAGACAGTAGAAGCTCACAGCAAAATGGAGATGTCAATCTAGCTATCAAAGGCACAATCCTAGCACTGATAACAAATAAAGACATGTGATAGGAGTGTAAAGTGTATCTACACATGTGTAAAGAAAGATCGGATGTTATGACTACTAATCACCAAGAGATAGTTTCTCAGGCTAAGAACCGAGGTCGAAATCTAGCTAGCTGTCCGGACTTTACGAGAATTGTGAATGAGTTGGAGGTATTTCACAATTACTCGCGCTGTACATCAATGGCATACACCCTTCCTTGCTTATAACACAAAAAAACACAAAATATGACTCTTTACATGACTCTTATTTACATTGACTACTCTCTTTTATTTTTGGAACAAGAGAGGATGGAATTGATAAACACTTGATATTTTTTTTTGAAAAAAAAAATTTATAACATGGTAACTCTTTTGATACATAAGCAAAAAGAAACAAAAAATTACATGACACTTTGTAAGAGGTAGCCCTTTTTGATGCACCCAGTTAAATTCGATGGTTGTCTTTCTTAATGTAACCTCCACCTTCTATCCCAACCAACCAAAGAACAAGCTAGTCAAGTTTCGTTCAGTATTCTAAAGTGATTGGCAATCGTGACTTCCGATAGAACACCTCAAGGATGAGGCTATACATGTATTGGTAGATCGTGCGCGTGCAAGTTTCTTATCACTATGTGAATTGTGCTAGAATCAGGGTGCCTAAATATCTAGACTAAGAATCCTTATGTTTACATACATGCACAAGAGTCAACATTTCAAGGTAAATGAGCTCCATTTTTATGTTTTTTTTTTCGATTTTTTTTTTTTAATTTTTTAATTTTTTTTTTGATTTTTTGATTTTTTGATTTTTTTTTCAAAGTGAAAGAGTTCTGTTTTCAATTATAGCATGTTATCAAAGTATCTACTTTTCACCCCCAAACCTAAACTAAACATTGTCCTCAATGTTTCAAAAGATAAACATGATTATAAGACATACCATGAGAACGATGCTAAGTGTAGAAAAAGGAAAGAGATTACCGGATATTGGCGAAAGCAAGTTTTGAACTCCATTATTCAAGGCAAAACCCAACAGTAACTCAACTGAATTCACATTGGGTTAGCACAATATATACAAAAAACATATGATTCCACTAAACATTACCTACCAAATTATATACAAACAATTCACTATATACATACAGTCTAAAGAGTTGAGGATCAACCCAAAAGACAAAGTGTTGAAACATAGACAGTTTCAAACAACTATAGTTGGACTGAAATGCGAGTGAGAGTGAAAAACCAAATGAGCTACCCCTAAACCTGGATTTTACACTAGATATACTATTGGATACAAAATCTCGCAGTTTTGGGGGTTCATCATGCACAAGGTCTATCTCGAAATGGACTTTGCTAGGGACGGGCAAACATGCATATTCCAACTGTGACTCCTTAAAGGTATTGTATTTAGATGCAAAATAGTCCAAGAGGACTTGGGAGGCACACAGTTCCAGGCCTAGATTAGGTATTCTCAGAAAAGTTGGTTTTACAATATTGTTACAAACCAAATCTAGGTTGGGTGGAAGGCTATCAGATTGTGACTTAAGTAGGAAGGTGACATCTAAGTTTCTCACATGCATGAGGTCAAGAGTACCAATATTATCAGTCACATCAGCATTTTCTAAGTCATAATCAAGTTGTGTAGCATGCTTATCATCACAAAACAATTGCACAAGTCCAAATTCAGAATCATGGTTATCCGAAATATACAAATCAGCATCAAAAGAAGAAATATATTGTGGCTTAAGTATGGAATCAGACACATCAACTATATTTTCATGCATAGGATCATTAGTGTCAACAGAAGATTCAACATTACCTAAGTCATGCTCTTCACAGGATAACTGCACAATATCTAAATCAGTAGCCTCATCACATGTATATGGAATACTAGAAGAAACATCATTCATGAAAGTCGGGGTAGAAAAGTCTAATGTATTTGAACCCAAAGGTTCCATAACATTTTCAGCATAGACATGTTCTTCTAACATAACATCATCATCATCATCACAAATACATGAAAATCCTACTTTGTCAAAACCATTAGTGTTTTTCGTCCATACATCTGCCTCTAAAATAGGTGAATATGGATTGACATTTTCAGCAATAGGGTATGAAACACTATATCCAGAATTAAGCTCATTGGGAAAATCAACATCTGACTCATGGTGATTACCCATATCATGTGGCATGGTCTTAGTTTCCCTATAGGTTTCCCACTGATGGGTTTTCTCTGCAACTTCATCTAGAAATGACCATGCATCGTCCACAATTTTATCAATGAACTCACCATTACACATAGATTCAACCAAGGCTCGAGACTTAAAGTCTAGTCCCTCATAAAGAATGGCGACCAGTCTCCACTTCTCAAGGCCATGGTGAGGACACTCAAACAACAAATCATTAAACCGTTCAAAATAATGAAAAAGTGTCTCTCCATCTAACTGGACAAAACAATTAATACTTTGACGAATAGAGATGGTCCTATGATGGGGAAAGAACTTTTTGACAAATTGATTTGTGAGTTGGTCCCAAGTGGTGATTGACTGCGGTCTCAGACTGTAAAACCATGTTTTAGCCCTTACCTTTAAAGAAAATGTAAACAAACGCAATTTCAAAGAGTCTTCAGACATATAGTCAGGTTGTATAGCCCGAAAAATTTGTTCAAACTCTCTTACATGATTATAGGGATTCTCATAATCGAACCCTCGAAATATAGGAAGTATTTGTATCATGCTTGCGTTTAGTTCAAATGGGCCATCAGTCTGGGGTAAGACGATACATGATAACTGACTTATTCTGTTAGAGTACATGTATTCATGGAGACTACGGGGTTTATTCACATACTCGCCCATTGTTTTCAGAAAAATTTGGTTTTGATGGGTTTTGAAAATTTTTGGATTTGTTGGGTTTTGAAAAGAAAATTTGGTTTGAATGTGGGAGAAAATTTTTGGTTATTGGGAGCAAATTTGGTTTTAAAATTGGGAGCAAGCCCACATTGGTGGAGCAAAAATTTGGTTTTGAGTTGGGAGAAAAATTTGGTTTTGTTGTTAGGAGCAAGCCCACATTGGTGGGAGAATGCAATTTGGTTTTTAGTTGGGTTTTGACTTTTGAAGTTGTGTTAAAAACTTTGATGGCTCACTGTTGGGTTGGAAGTGGGTTTCAAAAAGTTTTGTTCCAATGGGTTTTGAAACTTTTGGTTTCAAATTTGAAAGTGAAGCCCACAGTTTTTGTTTGGAGACTTTGGTTTTGAGGCCCAGTTGGGCTTTTAAAAACTATTCAAAAGTTCAATTTTCAATTTAAAACAAGCCCACAGGTAATTAAAATTACAAACCCAACAGAAAATGGAAGCCCACAATTTGGGTTCTCTTAATGGGTTTAGGCTTACCTTTTGGGAGGGAAGCCCAGTTGGGCTTTGGTCCCTTTGTGTTTGTTGCAAAAGCCCAGTTAGGCTTGGTTCAAATTCTGTGCAACTCCACAAGCAGATCCAGATGGTTCACAGCTTCTACTCCAACAGCACCATCCCAGCCCAGCAGATCAGCAAGGCAGTGTCAGGCTTCAGCAACAGGCCCAGCAGGGTATTTGGACTACCACACCCAGTAAACTGGGTTAGATTTGGCTGATTTCTGCCTCAGCCCACATCTACTGTTCCTCTCCCTTCCAACTTTGGCAGCAGCACCACAGGTTCAGGCTTCACAGCAGCACAACAAGAGAAGCACAGCATCAACAGAAGACGTTGCTCCACAGTAGGTACCTGCTGGCTCAGAAGAGAAGATCAGTCTCTTTGAAGAAAATGGGTGGAGCAAAGAAGCAATGAGGAAAAACAACAAACAATAAGTGATGCAA
Organism: Papaver somniferum; assembly: GCF_003573695.1. Lineage (NCBI taxonomy): Eukaryota > Viridiplantae > Streptophyta > Magnoliopsida > Ranunculales > Papaveraceae > Papaver > Papaver somniferum. The sequence goes on along the minus strand of NC_039366.1, from coordinate 112,378,525 downwards.
GATGCAGGAATGCACTATGCAAGAATGCTAAGCTAGGCAGTAGCAGGAAAGCAATGCAGTATGCAATATGACAGATAATGAAGTTATGCTAAAATGCAAGAATGCAAAGAGAAAGAGTAAGATGAAAGAGCAAACTAGCAAAGATGACAGCAAACTAGCAAGATGCAGAAAATGAGAGAAAAAACACAGCGCCGCTACCGAGTCCCCGGCAGAGGCGCCAAAAACTTGGTGTGGTTTGAAAAGAACCTACAACTTAGACCTGCAAGTATACAGGTTCAGTTGTAGTGAGTGAGGTAAGAAGGGGTTTGTCCTCAGGTACAAGGAGGGTGTAATGCTATTTCTTTGTGTTTTCCTAACTAATTTCCTAAAGTGGCAGTGACAAGAGCTAAACAATGGGAAGTATACTAGGGCCTTTGAGTCCACCACTAATTTACATTACTTGTTCTGATCCTAACACTAACCTTGTCCTTACAACTGATAATGAAAGGGATGTCAATCCTCTACATATCTAAGGTCAATCTGATATGGATGATTCAATCACAACTAAGATAATCCTCCTAAGTATTAACTGTCTTTTCAAGGTACAACTAATCAAAAGGTTCATATATACTGTTAAGTATGAGTTGCAGTTCTACAACACCGAATAAATCTAACTACAATGGATGCATTACATCCACTGTGAAAGTTTAAGTGTTGAAGTCCTAAGACTAAATTCCATCCTAAACAATTAAGCATAACAAGGTTATTATCATGAACATGAACAACAAATAGCAA